>NW_022060005.1:4855308-5006149 GCF_007399415.2 Gopherus evgoodei | reverse complement strand
TGCACACTTATGGTGGTCTACGTGACTCCCATAGCCAACCAGTGGCCAAACTTAAACAAGGCTTTTTCCGTGCTGTACACAGTGATGACCCCACTGATCAACCCCATCGTATACAGCCTGAGGAACACGGAGGTCAAAGAGACATTGAGAAAGCTTTTCAGTAAAAATCCATGCTAAGTGCATGACCAGGGGCTCTGTCCTATCTTGATTGCTAAATCCTTTCTTATCTTATACACACAATTAGTCTCATTGAAGTCAATAGCCAAAGTCCAAGATTTGTCACAGCTGATAAAGGGATTTGGATGCCCTATACATATACTACTTACTACCAAATGAAGGATGTGCCAGTAGCTAGGACAGTAGCTTGGAAGTTGGGAAAACTACTTTCAGTTCCCTGCTGAAGTACATGTTTCCTGCGCGAGCTTAGCTAAATTCTCAGATTGCAAGGCCAGAATGGACCATTGTGATCACCTAGTCCAATCTCCTGTATAACACAGGCTATAGAATAATCCCCAATATAATTCCTAATGCAGATCTTTAGGAAAAAAACAAAATACAGGCTTGAATTAAAAAATTTCAGTGATGAAGAATCCACTACAACCCTTGGTAAACTATTCAGAACAAGGCAGAGAGCTATGCTGTGCTTACACCTGGATTGGCACCCAGGAGGCAAATTATGTATTTAGCAGCAGAGGGGCAATGCAGATTTTGTATGGCCTGCCACTTGTGGGCAGTGCCAGTAGTGATTAGACATGGGGAATACTTCATCCAAATATTGCCAGCAGAGCCTCAACCATGTGCCCACATGCCTCGCCACTGACCTCAACTAAGTTCTATATGAATGCAGGTGTACACATAAAAAAAGCAATTTATAGAACAAGGGCCTTACTTTCCTATTTGCCACAACCAGTAGCCTTACTTTCCTACACCTCAATATTTGATATTACATTCAGCAGACACAAACACATATTCAAAAATGACCAGCAATGACATTAACATTGTGATCATTGTGCTTTAGTTTAACACCCCAAGGAGATGAGATAAACCCAAAGAGTTTGATGTTTCTGCAGAAATGACATTGCTGGTATGTAATTTGAGATCATGAGGTCTCAGAGTTTACACCTCATTAAGATGAATGAGGGAAGAGCACACCACTCTTACAGGTATTGGTCTTGATTATGCATGGCCTTCCCCCTTGTGCATTGTCCCTTTGTAATGTCAGTGCAATGTAAAACTCTAGCAAATCAGAACTAGGGATTGCCATTTTATGTTTCTTTGTACAGCATCTAGCACAATGGGAATCTGCTGTTGTTGGCTTCTAGGAGCTATGACAATATCAATGTTTAATTCATGGATTTTAAGGCAAGAAGGGACCATTACAATCATCTCAGCTCTATCTCTTGTGTAACACAAACCAGAGAGAGCAGCAAAGAGTCCTTTGGTACCTTATAGACTAACAGACAGATTGAAGCATGAGCTTTCATGGGTGAATACACACTTCATCAGTACCCATGAAAGCTCATGCTCCAATATGTCTGTTAGTCTATAAGGTGCCACAGGACTCTTTGCTGCTTTTACAGATCCAGACTAACATGGCTACCCCTCTGATACTTGAAACCAGAGAAAGCCACCTGGTCATTCTTACATCAATCTCATACACTGTGGTTGAGCTAGAGTTTATCTTTTTAGAAAGAGATGTCCAATCATGATTTAAAGATTTCTAACCATCAGAGGAGTGAAGTTCTGGAACAGCCTTCCATGGGGAGCTGTGAGGACTGTTACTGTATATATGTGGGGTATTTGTTTGGTTTTGTGTTTTCAGAAAACTAGTGCCATTTTCACTGAAAATATTGGATAACACACTCAGCTCAGCCTACATGAGCAATGAACACGGTCGGCTCTAGGCACCAGCAAAACAAGCAGGTGCTTGAAGAGGCATATTTCCAGGGGGTGGCATTTTGGCCATCCTTTTTTTCTTTTTTTAACTCACTTCCTCTCCTCTCACAACCCTGGAGAAGCGGAGCCATGGAGCAGCTGGGGATCCAGCATGGGAGCTGAGAACGCACAGGACCCTGGGAGCTGTAGTGTGTTGCCTAGCTCCCTGCCTATAGAGCCAGCCCTGGAGCAGAGAAAGAACTTTATTTCCCAGCAATCCCTTGGCTGCTATCAACAGGAAAGGGAGGGATAGGGAGTGAAGTAGCTGAGCCGTGTTGCTAGTCAAAAGGGGTGGCACTGTGAATGGGGAACAAGTGTGCCCAAGGAGTAGAAGGCTTTGCCTCAGATATCCCCTTCAGAAGACTTCCCCAGACTGTATTAGGGATACTGGTGTGAGCTCAGCTTGCAGCCCACAAAGATCCAGCCCCGGCAATGAAGATTTACCCTGGTTGTTAGAGAGCTCAAGTTTGGAGTTTTAAAGGTTTGGAAGGGAGCTAGGGGCCTAAATCCTATTAATTCTCCAATTGTGTTTAAAATCCTAAACAAGAACAAGTCTACTAGTTCTTTTTATTTGAATGTAAACCCCCAGATGTCCAGACCCAGATCTGCAGAGCTACCAAGCAGTTAATAGCTCCAGGGTGCCTCCCAACAGCAGCTATAACCAGCTTGCACTCCACTTTCCATGACCTTCTGTCTACATAGATCATAGGAAGTTCCATCTCCAGGATTTGACAGACAGCAGCCCCATGAGTCCTCATTGGCTCCCTGCCCTACGTAAACCCAAGGGGCACTCCAGGAAGCATCCAAACAACAATGTGGATCTCTGTAGCTGTTATGACTGTTCTTGTTCTATGCTCTTGAACTTCTTTCTTGACCTTGGACTTTATTTCCTGACTCAGACCCTGAAACCTGACTTGGATTTTAACACTCGGTACCGACCCGGGCCTGGAACTGACCACAAACTCCTTGGCTACTGCTAGCCTCAGGTTTGCCCCTGCTCTGACCCTTGGCCCTGACTGCCCTTGTTGAGATCCTGACATTGATAGTCTTTCAAATATCACTGGGAACTGGGCAGGTTGTGTAGAGTGATCTGTGTGTATTCTGTGAGGGGTAGTTAGAATTTATGTGTGATGAAGTGGAGGTTTTCTGTAATATTTTGATAAATGACATGCATGGCAGTGACTTACTTGCTTAGGCATTGCTAGCAAGTGGATGCAAAAGGGTTAAAAGGCTCTTGGGGCTTAAATATAGTCACTATCTTGGAGGGGAGGTCATTAAGGAACATCTGGAACTGACCTGTTTCAGTGGACGATCTAGAAAGACAATGAGAGCCCCAAGGACTGAACAATTTACACCTGCCCATGAGCAACTCTGGGCAGGCGGGACATGTGAAATCAGCATGGGTCTGCAGGAGGAGGAGGATGGGCCAAGAGATGTCAGGTGGCTGGGTTAAGGGCGGCTCAGCAGCCCTCACCTAGCACTGACAGAGAGAGAGAGAGAGAGGAATGGATTCCATGGCATCTTGGCTTGGTGGAGCGCTGGCTTAGCCAGGATGGACTGCTAGCTGTGCTTCTCTATGCCAACACAAGGATCCCCTGTGCTGTGTTCCAGTTGAAAAGGCTTCCTGGTGTCACTGTGAATGTTTGCTGAGACACATGCCTCCCTGAAGAGTGTAACAGTCTGTGTGACCAGGAGTATCTCTCAACTGGACTTGCTGTGCAGAGCTCATGGTATGAAAGGCCACAAGAACTTAAAGAAAAGTGGGACCCTGAGGGGGTCTGTCACACTGAAGGGGTTCTGTAAAAGGTGAACATTAAAATAGGTAGCAGCCTGCTTTAACTTACCCCATTTTATAGCCTCCTGGTAGGCCAACCTACTTTCCTACTCACCCTGTTGATATCTACCAGTTTACTTACATATACACTGGCTGGGATTTTTCAAGAAGCCTAAGGGAGTTAGTTGACAGTCAATGGGATTTGAGTACCTAACTCCCTTAAGTTCCATTTAAAATATAAGACCACATCCAACTGGTCTCCCTTAGACTCAGACTTTAAATATTCTCCTTAATTTCTTTGCATTTCTCCTTGTAAAGTTTTCTCAAATAGAATCATGCCTTTCTCCCCCTGAGCCTTCTAACTTATAGGCCAGTTGTCTTCCAACTTTTTTTCATCTCCACTTTGGGAGAGAGAGAGAGAGAGACTTCTTCAAATACTTTAGTCTCCTCAGGTCTTGGTTTTCAAAATATTCCTCTCTCTGGACCAGAAGGAAGAGTACCATAGGGCCAGATTTATAAAGACTGATGCCTACTGGGATTTTCAAAAGCATCCAGGCACTTAACTCCCTTTGAAATCAATGGGAGCTAGACACTTGTAGGTAATTATCTGTATCTTCAGTCACCTAAATTCCTTTTAAAAATCTGGCCCATAGAGCTTTGGAGGACAATGAATCACTGTTTGAGATCACCTGTGCTGGATGATAGATATTGGTTTCTTCCTTGACTGATGATTCTTCATGATCAAGATTCCTATCCAGTGTACTTTTAAATACCGAAATCCTTAGGTTTGATCTCACTTTTTACTCAGGCCTTATTCCCTGTAAAACTCCCACTGACTGAGTGAAAATTGCATTTCAATGCAAATTGTGTGCCTAAATCCCATCGGCTCTTTTGAAAAATCCCAGCCTCCATTGCTGTACACACACAAATCACAATCACACTCTTCTCAGGAGGACCTTAAGGCAAACAACAAAACAGAAAAACGAAGTCAAGTTGCCTGAGAGCACCATGAGTGTTTCCCCAATAAAACAAACTACAGCATTTTCCCTCATGAAATGGAAACTGCAACTAGCATTGCCAGAAGCACCTGAATTATGTAGAGCACAAGTCAATGGGTCTTGTTTGACCAAAATGTCTGAAAGAGGAGGTGGTACTCCTTCTTCCAACCATTGCCCAGTGTTAATTACTGGTGTTCTGGAAAATGTGGGTTCACTTCCTCATTCTACCACCTGTAGAGCAGGGACTGAAACTTCTACCTCAGAGCTGAAGGCTCTAACCACCAGTATATAAGTACACTGGAGTGGAGTTTTCTCGAGATTTCCTATTGAAGCTGTCATTGGGCTAGAAAGCTTGAGGAAAATTACACTGAAGCTCAGTGTTAGGGGACTCCTTTGGTAGGTTCAACTCTGTGATCCATTGAGTATTTTATTAAATTATTTATACAGTATGAAACAACTTCGATACTCTAGAATACCTTATAGCCCAGAAATTAAGGCACTTTCCTCAGAGATGGGAGATCTCTGCCCCCCCAAACAGGTAGCCATGGGAAGAGAACCATGGTCTCCCACATGCAAGGAGAGTAACCTAACCAGTGGACTGAAGTTACAAGAAAAGCAGCAGCAGAAGGACTCTGGTTCCTCCTGCTATTTTGTGAATTTAGCCCAATATTTATTTTTTCTGGTTGAAACAATTCAGTAAAATTTCTGGTAAAACCATGAATAATTTGGAGTTGACCAAAACTTCCTTTTTGGTGAATAACTGATTCATCTAAAAAACGTACAGTTTATCTCCTCTGTTTCAACCACTGTTTACTGTCATCATATAGTCTATTTACTCCTTTTCCCCAGTCCCTAGCCTGTGCCATTTATTAGGGAAGTTTCAGGCTATCTGTCTATGTTATTGTCTTGTGGTAATTATATATTATGGTTGGAGCTTGAAAGGAGTGTAGGGGAGATGAAATGATTTGCTATTAGGACGTCTAGCTCCTTAGACTGTTTTGAAAATAGGAGTCTAAATATCTGTCTTTTTTATTGACTGTTGCTGAGATTCGGTACCTAAATCCTTTGATAATCCAAGCCTAATTACTCTCATTTTTATGCACTACAGAGTATTGCTTAAGTACTGACCCAACCCAGTGTTACTGAGAGCTTGTTACAGAGATTGAACTTCGGGGAACTTTCCCAATGGGAACAAAACAGCATTTAAATAGTTCTCAGGAAATTAGCTTTTAGTCTTGGGGTCAGCTCAGGAAAGCCTGTTTGCTCCACTCCCACAGATAACCCTGCACACCTTCAGTGCTTTCACTCCGAGTGAAAGGCCCAAGGGCCACATCCATAGAACTAATGGATGTCTTGAGATGCTCTATTCCAGACACAGATAGACAGACTAGATAGCCAAATCAATAAGTAGCTAGGTAGACTAAGAAAACAGAAAGAGAAAACCACAGATCAGAATGATCTCACCATATTTATGATCCATGTTTAATAGGCAGGTGAGTTGATTCATAATTTTAATCCTTTTAATCTCTTTATTCTTTCAGTTTAAAAGGACCAGATTCTGCCCCACTTATCTAGAGGTGGGTCTTTCTGTCGATGCAGCAGTCTGCTCACATAGAGTCAGTTACAGCACAGGGGCCACGGCTGGCAACCCAGCTACTATTTGAATCACCCATCTCTCTCTCTCTCATGCAGGACAGCACCGAGATAAATGAGGGTTGTGTGTGTGTGTGTGTGTGATGGACATTCTCTGCAGAAGGAGTTTAGCTTTGGAATTCACTTTGTTGACCTTCAGATTCTAGTACAAGATCTCTTCACTTGGGCATTTGTTTGATTAGCTGCAGGGGAAAGGATTTAATTTCTCTCTGGGGAGACAGAAAAGATTAAACATAGATTTGACATTCGACAGAATGCTGGCTTTGTTCCTATTGCCACTAAAAATCAACGTGATAATAGCCACTCACTTCCAAGAGGGCAGGAGAGATTCTCCTATGTGTGAGCAGCTTGATATTCAGATGTTCAGGACACTGAGTCTAAAGTCCCACTAGATCAGATTTTCAAAGGAACTTTAAAGTGATTTTTAGGCATGAAAGTCCTGTTAATTTTCAGTCAGACCCCTCATTTTCAAATCATGTCAGCATTCCTTGAGTGTTTTCTGGGGACATTCATTTATTATGATCATTATTAATGTCCCTCGGTATTACACAAGGTGGATTTAAAAAAAAAAGAAGTAGCTTTCACAACATATTAAATCTTTAAGCTTAAAAAGAAGAAACCTGCTGTCTAAAATGTGTCCCCATGAGTCACCAATAAATCCTGGCTGACGGAACTCTGCAGGTTTGTGTGGTCAGGAGTTCTGTTAAAACTTTTACAGAATTCCTTTGCATTTTAGTACTTAAATTCATTCATTGTCATTGTCATTTGACTTTCCTGCACATTCTTACAGTGCCTAAGAGAGCTGTCTGCTGGAAGTCACTGACCATGATGTCTTGCAGTCCTAAAATTTTTATCCCTAGGGATTGTACCATGTGCTTCAATTACTGCTGGGATTGTCTTTGTTTTAGTTTTCCATAATTGCTTGCCTTCAAGGCAACATTCTTCATACATCATCATTCTCTCTCCTTGTTTTTTGTTTTGTTTGTTTTTTTGTTATGTTTCTGTCTGCTGACACGGCAACATCAATTAACATGGGCTTGTTTGTTGTCTTTTCTACAACTATGTCTGGCTGCACCATTCAGTTTGTGACAATAACCAGAGCCCATAAATCTTAACCTCTTCACTCTCTAGAGCACATAGATTGTGGCACACATGGACACTTGGCAACCTCACTGTGTCTGTTCATATATTCTCTCCCAGATAGGCTTCAGCGGTTGCTCAACTCATGCTCCATCATCTCTTCCTTTTTAGAACACATTCTGCAGCTCAGGGAGCAGTTGTTGGTCAATTTTACTTCTTAAATAATTAAACCCCTTAAGGAATTTTCTTGTCCACTCATAATGAGGCTCTGTCTCTTTTTTTGAGGGATCCTTCTACAAATCATGAGTTTGTCAATCGTCTGTCACCAATAGGTTTGATCTCTGTCCACCACTCTCCGTGTATTGATCTCTATGTAAATCTATCAGATCTTTTTTGGCAGTTTGCTTTCTCTTTTCTTTCATTCTTTCTTAGCTTGCATGAAGCTCAGTCATTGCTTGTTATCGTGAACAGACACTCTTTATGTTGGTTGACTCCTCATATATTTTGATATTATAGTCTTCATTATCAATTGCTTCCTTCACAGATAGCAGAGGTTTTCCTTCATCACATCATGGGATGTACATCCTGTCTATGACTTGATTGCAGTCTAATACTCTATGGATCACCAGCAGATGTCTGTCTTCTTTGGATGTCATTTTTTTTCCTTCTCTTCATTCCACTTGATCACTCAACCAACATTCTGTACTACCTGCATCCCCCACATATTAATGGCTCAGATCAAATTCTTAGACTTGAGTTCTGTCCATAGAGTAGTTCTTGTACATCTGTAATATTCTTTCCTCAATTTTTCTTTCTATTTCTTATTTTGTAGCTCTGATAGTTCCCTGATTCCAAGATAGTTGTATGGGTCATGCTGAGATATCATGGATAGTTCCTTCATTAATTTGTATGTTACCAGATTGTACCAATCTGGCCATCTTTAGAGATGCTGACACATAGTTAGCAAAGTCAACAAGTAGCTTTATATCTTCATCAAACTTTTCCACACATCATCGATCTCAGTAGCTCCTTTTTGTGACCGTTCATGTAGTTTCAGATTGCTGATGACTAACAAATTGTTAACTGGTTGTTGCTCTTTGCTGATTTGGTAAATTGTGGTTATCTCAACAAGCATCTATGTCAGTGGCAGCATGGTTACCACAAACATCACAGGTGTTAAGGAATCGCCTTGAAAGATTTCTTTTTTAAGTTGAACCTCACCAATGAGTCTCTTCCTGGTAGAGTCAAGCACTCCAGTTAAACACAGATTGCTGCAGAAAGGAAATGATCTGTGGATGAACCTTGGACATTTTCAGTGTATCAGTGATCCTTGATTGTGAGACGCTGTTGGATGCTCTCTGGTAGTCTGCCCACACAATCGCTAACTTTTTTCTTTCTTTGTTTTGCATCTTCTGTGATCCTCCTGTTTAGCCTGAGGTGGAATTTTGTTCCTTTCAGGTTTACTATGCTGCCTTTTTGGTCAGGAACCAGCATTCCATTTGTGAGCTACCCTATCCAGATCTTCTTTGCCAGAATTATTGTTAGAAGTTTCCATATAGTCGTTAAACACGTAGTCAGTCTATAATTCATAGGATCACTGCAACCTGCTTCTTTCATTCTTTTTTTCCACCTGAATGAGAAGAGTTGTCCCTGTCACCATCCATCTTGGAAATCCATTCTTCAAATATTTATTAAGTTGTTCAAATAATTAATTATGGAGTATTGTAAGGTGTTTCAGCTAGAATCCATGCATCCTGTCTGGTCCAGCTGATTTCCATTTTTTCATGTATCTTAGTACCTCATTTCTTTCTTTGGTATTTCTGTGTATTCCTCTGTGGTGTGTTTTGTAAACTTTTTCTTTCATTTCTAATCCGGTTTGCTCTCTGCTCATGTGGTACAGTCTCAGACCAGATTTCCTTCTAGAAACAATGTAACTCTCCAACATCATTTATTGGCTCTCTATTTTTGCCAAATCTTTTTTTCAATATCAATCAGATGAAAGAATCTCCTACGGTCTCTGGTGAAGTGGCTGTTCTCTTGATACTAATAACTTTGTGCTGAAATCTTTCAAGTCCATGACACTAAGCGACTAGCTTCTCTTTACATTGTTACTTCATAGTTCTCATATCCTTTTATTCAGATGATATTTCATCTCCAAGGTTGTTTGCTGCTTTTTTCTCTTCAAACGATTTTTCTCATATTCATCCAGTAGGCTGGTATCTCAATATAAAACCATACTCTTCTGTTTTAACATTCATTGAGATGCTTGAAGATAGGAAGTTTTCCAATGGTTCATACGTTCAGATGGCTTGATGCTAAACCAAAAAGCTGCTACTGTAACTGTAGCATAAATTACGTAATTGTACTGGCTAATTCTTGTTATTCCTTCTCTAGTTTCCTTGACCATTTCATTAAGTGCTTTCATTGTATCATCCAGTGTGTGATGGTCTACAAATTTCACAGTTGGTAGGGCTGATGCTCAACATCTCTTAGGCTCTGCATGATCTTGATCAACAAATCCTTCAGATTTTCTGTACTTTCTTCAGGTGCTTTCTCACTCGTATTTGTCCTCACATTTACTTCCATTTCTGGCTTCTGTTCATCCTATGTCACGGCTCCCACCAAAATGTTTGTACATAGTTCTACATGACTAATCTCCATTTTCAGGCTTTCAATCTTCATTTGGGTAAATTCTCCTCTTTGGAATGAAGCTCTCAGTTGTGCAGTGAGTCTATGTTCGGTCATTTCTTTCTCAGTGTTGTCATTTCTCTCCTTCCAGTGCTGGAGCATTTGTTTGCTCCAGGCTCTCTCTTCTGGTTTTGTCAAAAAACAACCGCAGATCACTTTTTGGTTTATAAGACAAATCTTTTTCACTCGTTGTCACAAATGACCTCTGATTGTTTGGACAATTGCATGATTCATGAGGTTGCCCACCTCCACACAAAACACTCTGCTGGGGAGGACGCTGTCATCCACATATGGTCTTCTGAGGCCCACTTTAGAAGTAATTGATAATTATTATGAATGCCATATTTTCCATACTGGTTTGGGTTGACAGGCTATATACTCTGTTGGTAGAAAACCAAGAATTTTTGCCTCACAGATTTCTTCCTCTTCTTCTGGAATTCTAGAGATTTTAATAGGGTTCAATCCAATAAGATACTACAGACACTATATTCTGTAGTTTCTGTACAATATTTTTAGAATTGAGTGGAGTTTCTGTGAGTACCAGTGGGGACTGATCCTGGGATTTAGGGGACTAAAGTGGTAGTTTGGCACCAAAGTCCTTTTCTGCATCTAGTCCATTTTTTTCTATTTTAAACACATATTTTATAGGATGTAGTAGGCCTCTTTACATTCATCCTACTGATCAGATGATCTCCACAGGACATTTCAATTTACTTGTGTGTTAATTTTATTTTTTCCAGTCTGACAGGTCTGTTTTCTTGAGTAAGGATCCATGGGAAATCAAACCGAAGTGACTGAATTTATTATCCTGGGACTTTCCAATGACCCACAGATGCAGAGTTTCCTTTTCCTGGTGTTTTTAGTTGTCTACCTAATCACGCTTTTGGCAAATATGGTGATCAAGCTGGTGATAAGGGCTGATCCTCACCTTCACACCCCAATGTACTTCTTTCTGTCTCATTTATCCTTTGCTGATATCTGCTATTCCTCAGCCATTGTCCCTAAGATTTTGGTGCATTTCTTAGCAGAGCACAAAACAATTTCTGTCAATAGCTGCATTACACAGATGTTCTTCATTTTCCTGCCAGCTGTTACAGAAGGTTGTATTCTCTCAGCAATGGCTTATGACCGCTACGCTGCCATCTGTGACCCATTACATTACATGGATACAATGAGCAAAGGGATCTGTTTTCAGCTGGTGAGTGGTGCATGGGTGATAGGCTTCATTGATGCCCTATTTAACACTGTTTTTGCCCTCAAGCTGCATTTCTGTGGGCCCAATCAAATCAACCATTTCAGATGTGAGCTCCCTAGTCTATTACGTCTGTCCTGCACTGAGACCCTCACCAATCAAGTGATGTTTTTTACTCCTTTTGTCATACTTGGATCAAGTTCCTTTCTCTTCACCCTGATCTCCTACATTCATATCATCTCCACCATCCTAAGGATACGCTCTGCAGAGGGCAGGCGTAAAGCCTTCTCCACCTGCAGCTCCCACCTTATTGTGGTTGGTTTGTTGTACTTGACAGCTTTTTTCCAATACACCAAACCCAACTCAGTCTCATCTGTGGTTCTGGATGAAATGTTCTCCATCCAGTACAGCATCTTGACTCCCATGTTAAACTCCATCATCTACAGCCTGAAAAACAAGGATGTGAAAACAGCTACAGGGAAAATGGGGAAATTCAAATTTTTCAAGTAGCGTCGATCTTATTTAAAAACAAACAAACAAAATAAAGAGCATAGAACTGCGGATAACTTGTGTTTGGCATCTGGCACTGGCATCTGACACTTTGGGCCAAAGCCTCAGCTGGTCTGAATCAGTGCGGTTCCATTAAACTCAGCAGGCCATATCCCCATTGGGTAGAAGAGACACTGGATCCAAGGGAACGAGATCCTGGGTCTACATCTAGGGTGAATGATAGAATCACCAGGATCTAGAGCCATTCATGTGCTCTCTTTCTCTTTTTGGGCCAATATCTCTTTCAATCTGATCCACTGTCTTCAATGGAGCTATGGCCAATTTATACCACTTGAGGATCTGGCCAGTTCTATGAAAGGAACATCTTTGTCTATTGCATTCTGTAGTTCTTCCAGAGTATTTTGTTGAAAACCCTATATAATATCTGTAGTATTTTATAGGATTCCTCCTGGTTAATATCTCTGTCTCCAACAATAATTAATAATGAGTGTGATCCCTAGCTGGGCCAAGATGCACAAAGGAATTAATGCTCTATTAGGAGACATTGAGACACAGATCAGGTATCTCATACCGCAGTGGTTAGGGCACCCACATGAGAGGAAGCAGATCCCTTTTTAAAACCTTTCTCCTTACCAAGCATTTGAAGAGGTTTGCTATAGCCCTAACTGCTAGGATAAAGCTGAGTGGTTTTCTCCATCTAATTCCTCCTTCTTCTCTCCCCTCTCTCACCATGGTTTCTTGTCACCTTAGGTGGGGTTAGAGACTTCTCAGCTGAGAATCCCAAGGCGAAGGAGGTGTGCTCCCACTGAGAAGATAGGAACTGAACTCCTGTGACAGCTGCGGGATTTAGAATACAACCCTCTTCTTGGCCTTTCCCAATGGCTAAGGAACCCTCTGTCATGTTTTAAAATCTTATTCTTAGGTGCCTATATCTCTCCTTTCACTGTCTAACTTTTCCCATGTTTGGAAAACAAAATCTGAAAATGTTGTTTGAATATGAATTTGGAAGAAAAATATTTATTTATTTATTTGTTGCAAGGGGGAAGATTCCATTTCAATTTGACATCTCAAAATGAAATGAAAGTTTTTTGTTTCAAAATGTCCAATTGAAATGAGAACATGCATTTTGAATTGATATTTTCACTTAAATTGACTCATCTCAAGCTCATTGTAAATAAAAATATTCATTAAACATGAAAGATTTTATTGAAATGGACACTTCAAGAGGAAATGTTTTGTTACAGTCAAATTTTAAAATGAAATGTTTAGACATTTCTGCATCTGTTTAGACATTCTGCAAGAGATTTCATCTTTTTGTCCCCTGTTGGGATTAAATGAAATGTCAAAATATGGAGCTTTCCTGTGTGATGGAAATTTCTGTATTTCTAATATTTGTACACTGCCAAGCATAACAGGGAAGTGATTTCATAATTTAAAAGTCCAGAAGGGAACACTGTGATCCCCTAGTTTGACCTAGGCCAGATTATATATTTATATATAGATAATAAAAATGTGGTTTCTCCAGTGTCTCAGTCTATTACATTTAAGGCTCTCTGGGTTATAGAAACTCTTTTATTTCATTGTAAGCACACCTATAAGTATTTTGTTGGTGTTTAACAGATGATTGACGTTAATAACCTTCTGTAATTTGGGGAAAAGAACCTCACAGATGGACTGCAGATTGTTGTAGTAATTCAGCCTACAAATGTACCCTCATTGTGAGCTCAAGTGTAAAAAGTATATGACAGTTCATAAGATGTCACAGTAATCTATAATAGCAAATGGTGGTGGAAAAAAATCACTAAAGGAAGGGAGAAAGAGAGACTGAATTAGTCCAAAGGAAACGTCTCCTGATAGAACTTACAAATATCATGCCTCATAAAAAAGTGTGAGACCGAAAAATCAGTGAACCAAAATCAGCGTATCAAACTAGTCCTAACTGGTGAGCAAAGTAATCGGGGATGGGCTATTGCACCCAGCAATCCCTTTAAGGGTTCTTAAAGAAAGAGATTTTTTGTAGAAAAGTTGGCTACTGGAGTGAGAGTCACCAACATGGCTGACACCCCAACCATTTCTTGAGGCCCCAGAACTTCTTCATCCTAATCCTGAGAGATGTCTTGACCAGACGGGTCCAGAGAGAGGGAGGAAGATGACATCACCACTGCCTCCAGCTAAATCTCAAATACCACCTGAAATGTGAGACTTTCTCATACTCTGTCTTCCTCCCCTTCACCCCGCCTCCTTTTCCTTCACTGCTTTATTTCCTCTCTTTCCTACCCCTCCCCTTTTCCCTTCTGTCTAATGGCTTTGCAGGACAAGGCTGTATACTTAGCAGGACTGCTGTCTCCCTGTGACCAGAAAGAGGCCACTGAAAGTAACGCCCTAAGCAGCTGGATGCTGGTACAAGGTTGCCAGGTCTCTAAATGGCTAATAAGACTGTGGGCAGTGCCTGTGTTTCTCCAGCCATGAGGTTGCAAATGAGAGTCAACCCCAGAGACTGAAGATGCATTTTCTATCTTTGCTATTCCTTTTTCTCCCGTTGTGTGTGTGTGTGTTTCTCTTGTTTTGTCTTCTAGGAAATGGGATCGGACTTAAACAAGAACAGCAACGATAACTCCCGCCCAGCGCTACTCCTTCTTCTCTTTCCCACAAAAGAACAGTCATTACCATCTTTAATGCCATCTAAAAGTCTGACAAACAAGATTTTTTTTTTCCTTCAGAAAACTTGCTTCAGCTAAAGCAGGGGGGAATAATGGATGATGTTAAAATGAAAATCTTATTTAACACTTTCCTTTTCAAAGGTTTTAATTGTTTCTCCTTCTGTTCTGTGTCTTTAATAAAAGCTAAAAAGGATGTTTAATGGTATGTTTGCCACGGTAACAAGTAGGCTGAGCTCTCTGTATACCAAATTTTGAAGCTTGTTTAACACTGTTTAATGCTGGACAGTGACTGTGTTATGTTAACAGCTTTGGGGCCACATATTCCATCTAAATAAATAGAACATATGATGATACACATGACATTCTTTGAGATCTTTGGATAAAGGAAGCTGCTGAAGAAAATTGCTTACCTCTTGTACTGCCATTGTCTGTATCAGGGAACATAAGAATTGTCATATTGAGTGAGACCTGCCATCTAGTCTTGAGTCTTCTTTCTGGCAGTGACCAGAACCATCTGTTCAGAGGAAGAGTCAATAACCTGACAGTACACAGATGTGGGATAATCTGCCCCCTACAGCAGAGTCTCTAATTGTTGGAGTTTGGATTAAGCCCTGAAACTTGGCATTTAATATTCCTTCCAAAAATCTTATCATAAAGAATTATGATAGCTCTGGGTATTCTTCTACAATCCCTTACTGATTCTTCCTACATTTCTGGTCTCTATATCTCCCTATGCAAGGAGTTCCACAGTTTATTTTTGTGTCTTATTTGTCCATAGAACATCCTCCCAACAGTGGTTCACCAAACAGACAGCCTCACCTTATGTAAATCCTATGGAAAGAAGGAAAGTATAACTTTGCTGAATGGGCTTTTTCATTCATCTGTAATGTTTTTGTGCATCTCTTCTTCCCTATAGACATGATATTGCATGAACTTGAGTGTTTAGACTAAATGGTTGTATCTCTACAGTCTAATATAAATGGAGGCT
The DNA here is from genome assembly GCF_007399415.2 of Gopherus evgoodei. Taxonomy (NCBI): domain Eukaryota; kingdom Metazoa; phylum Chordata; order Testudines; family Testudinidae; genus Gopherus; species Gopherus evgoodei. The sequence continues at coordinate 4,990,671 of NW_022060005.1, read as the reverse complement.
AACAGGACTTCCTCTTTTTTACTTCCTGACGGATTGAGCCCAATCAGGATTGTGTATGATCCCAATCCTGCAGACAGATTATGAATCATGGTAGTGGTCAATACTCACACTTAACTGAAATATGATTATTCATGTGTTCATCCTATGCACTGGATGGTAATTAGATCTGCCTTTTTGCAGGGCTCTGAATTCTTGGCACTGAGAAAGAAATAGGAAGAAATCTTGAATACAGTGGAAATGAAAATTTTAAATGTGTGGTTGGATTACAAAGATGGCCCATGTTCAGAAAAAAACAAAGTAGGGAAACTGTGAAGGTAGTACCAATTATGAAGAAAAAAAAGCTGAGGGAATCCAGCTTTAGATGATTTGGCTACGCAAAAAGAAAATCAAGAGAACATGTAAGAAAGAAGGAGTTAAATTTAGAAGTTCAGGGTAAGAGAAATGTTGGAAGACCCAAAATTACATGGAAGGATGAAATAGTAAAGAATATAGTTAGATTCTGGGTTTCAGAGGAAATGTACACAAGACAGATTAGAATGGATAAGAAGAACTTGAAGACCCAACCGCATATAGATGGGAGCAAGGCTAGAAGATTTGAGTTGAGTAAGTGCAGCCAGGGTTCAGACACTATATTGCAAGATTGTCATTATGACAGAAATGTCAATATCCTGGAAAAATCTTACTGAATTAAGTTTAACATCTTTGGACTTTGTTGTATTAAAAATGCAAATGTTTATGTACTGTTGTAGGACTGCATGGAGATTCTTCAAGAGAAAATCATGGATAATGAAATCTCTGGGAGCTATTAGGAACTTCAAAGCACTATTGGGGATACTATGAGTGAAATGGTTGTCATTGGACATTTTGTATAGGGGAAGGGAATGCAAATACATGCCCGGATTTAGGGGCACATGACCCAGGGTTTGAGGGATGCAGCATTCAGGGTATTGTTTTGTTGTTAGCAACAAAATACAGATTTACAAATCGTAGTGTGCAAATTTATCCTCTTATATGACAAGGATAAATCATGTACACAAATCATGCAACAAAGTCATGAAATGGGCTACAAATCCAATAAAAAATAAGGGATATTCAAAAGTTTAACAAATGTAGGGGGGCGCTAAAGGCACTTCTCGCCTGGGGCACCATTTAGTCTAGGTCTGGCCCTGTGCAAATGATGACCTTGTAAACCCTTCTTTTGAAGCTGCACTTTGAGCAGAGATCGTCTGGCTGATTACATATGCAAGGTCTCTTCAAAGAGACAAACTCGATAAATGAGTCACATTCAGAGTCAGGCATTGTTCTTGTTCTGAGGTAAGGGTGTGAAGAACATAAATCCACAGGAAAATCCCTGAGTGGGATTGAAGGACACCTCTTACCAAATCCCACGCTGAAGTTGAGGTGATCTCTGGTAAGCTTGTGGTATAGGTTTCTTTTATTATTTTTAATATATTTTTATAGGTGGCAATTTGCCATAAGACTAAAATATGCTTGCTTAGAAAGAGTCATGTGGTAACTTACAAACACAGCATTTACACTGTGTAGTGTCTCTGAGGAGAGAAGTGAAGCTGGTCTGTTCGGCAGAGTATCTTTCACTTGGAATAACACAATGAAGGCAGGTAACTGGTCAGCCTGGGAATACCCCTCTCAGAAGGAAGAGCAATGCAGGTCTCCACTCAAGAGAGGTAATGGTTGGGGAGCAGGAGACGGGGTGGCCTCACTGGACCATAGAGGGGGAACACAGGTGCAGTTCTCCTGAACTTTACCAATCATTGCACATTCAGCCCCCTGTAAGACAAAACCCCACTCAGCAGATCCTGAGAATCTGCATCTGGTTCATGGCTCCCAGCCCCATGCTCTCTTTCCTAGGGAAAATAATGTCCTTCTGATGCAGGTTTATTTTCCATATAGTGCTGGCTCACTTCATGTCCAGAAGATATGGAGTCTGTGCCCCACAGGGGATGTTCTACTCATTGAACAGTGACTGGAAAAAGAACTCCATGTTGCTCGAAAGCTTGTCTTTTTCACTAATAAAACTGGTCCAACTTGTCAGAGAGAGAGAGAGAGAGATGCTGATGGAATGATAAACGATGGAACGATAAACGATACACTGAGAGGTATAAAGAGAAATAATGCTGATAGTCTATCATGATGTAACACATTATACAATAAATAAAAATGCATACTATTCAGAAATGTTCAGAAATGTAGGGGGCTGTACTGATCTCTTGAAAAAAGCATAAACCCTTGTCAGTGGTTTTCATTAGTCAATCAAATGTTAGCTGTGAATGTTGGCCTTGTTTTGTACCCTTGAGTTATTTGTGAACTCATTCTGATTTCACTGAATGCTATGACAAATAATTTGGATATGTGATTTCTTTTGCCCGGGGCTATTCATGACCTGCCGATGGAGTGTGTAACTGGGAACAATATTGCATGGATGAATAGTTTTATCTATCTGGGTAGTCAGATGACAGCAGGAGGGTCTATATCTGAAGAAGTCACAGGTCTGATGGGTCTTGTGTCAATGGCATTTCCGTATCGTTCAAAGGCCCCTATTTGGGTAGCAGGATGTCTATGTGACAACTAAGAAACAAGTTTTAGATCTTGTGATGACATCTCTCTTATATGCAGAAGAAACATATCCATTAAAAACAGCTGAGGAGAGGAAGCTAAACAGTTTTCAGTGTCGAAAGTTACAGCATGTTCTTCACTTTCATTTGTTTGATTTGTCACAAATGAGGAGATACTTACATGATCCCAGCAAGTTGCAGTCTGGCATCAGTTGAGATGATGACTACAATGGTAGAGTCGTGTTCAACTTTCAGAAGAAGTTATGCTTTTACTGAAGCTTTTTATGTTGGAGTCAAAGGAAATAGAGCATGAGGCTGACTAAAAAGATGCAATTTTGGGGATTGAGGATATCTTAATCCTTCCATAGGTCGTGTACGAGTGTCTCCCATGTTCCAGGTGATGAGTCCCCTAACCAATGTGTCAAAGGTACTAGAAGTAAATGAGGTTCCCTGTTCCTCTTTTGCCTTTTTTCCCCATTATCTAGGATGAAAGTATTTGGCAAGCTTGTTTCAAATGAACAAACGTATCAGGTCAATCAAAACAACTTTTTTCCATGAATCAGCTGGTTGTCTGAAAAATGACACCCATCTCTATACAATATAGCTTTTCCTTTGTCTCCTCTCCTATTCTTTCCTGCCATCTTCTAATCTATTTGCTCTTTTCTCATTCCTGTGTATCCATCTAATGGTGATGTTTCAGGATGACTGGCCAATTCCCATGCTTTCCCCTCTACTGCCCTCTTCTGGTAATTATACATTATGGCTCTCAACTTCAAAGGAGTCTAGGAAGATGAAATGATTTGCTATGGGGATGTCTAACTCCTTAGCTTTCTTTGGAGAATCTGAGCCTAAATACATGCCTTTTTAATTGATCATCCCTGAGATTGAAAATGTAAAGCACCTAAACCTATGATCTCACCAAATTTATGATCCACATCAAAAAGGCAGGTGAGTTGATTCATGTTTTTATTCATTATGATCTTTTATTTTCCTTTTAATTTCAATGGACCGAGTTCTGCCCCCCATTATCTAGGGATGGGTCACTCTGCAAAGTCCCTTTGATTTCTGCCTGGATACAGCAGTCAGCTCTCACACAGTCAGTAGCAGTGTAGGGGTCATGGCTGGCAACCCAGCCATCTCTTTCTTTGAGTATTTCTCCAGGCAGCAATGAGAAAACTGAGATCAGCTGGTGCAGGATAACAGTAGTTTCTGCTTCCGGAGTTTGTGTGTTGGGGGGGGTGAGTAGATTAGGGGCAGGGCATTCTCTAGAGAAGGCACTTAGCTTTTGGTGTCACTGTGCAAAGTGCCTTCATTACCATTCAGGAAAGGTCCATCTCTTTGCTTTGGCATTTATCTGATTAGCTGATAATTGGGAAAAGATTGATTTTCTCTCTGCGATACATATGGGATAAACATAGATTTAGCACTGGTTAGAACATTGGCTTCCTTCCCATTTCCACTAGAAATCAATGTCAATTCCATGAGGGCAGGAGTGATTCTCTTATGTAGGAATAGCCTGATATTCAGATGTGCAGGATCCTGAGTCAAAAGTCCCATTGGGTTGAATTTTCAGAGGGGTTATTTGATTTAGGGACAAAACTCCCATTAACTTAGAATCAGTCCCCTCTTTTTAAATTCATGTCAGCATGCCTAGAGAGTGTTTGCTGGGCACATTCATTTATTATGATCATTATTACTGTCCCTTAATATTACATAATGGGGATTTTATTTAAACAAATAGCTTTCACTATATATAAGATCTTTATGTATAAAAAGGGTAAAATTACTGTCTAAAATTTATCCCCATAAGTCACCAGTAAATCCTGTCATGGACTGACTGTGTGGGTTTGGGTACTCAGGAGTTTTAACCCTAAGCCTTTGCACAATTCCTACATTTTAGATGCTCAAATACTCTTTCTTTTGACATTCCTTAAAGATTTCTCAGTGTCTGAGATCTCTGTCTGCTTGAAGTCACTGACCATGATGTCTTACCCTCTTTAAGTGTTGTTCAGATGCTCAGTCAGACCCTTAGGGATCACTTTAAGTATTCCAATAATTGCTGCAATAATCTTTGTTCTATTTTTCCATAATCGATCTACTTTGTGAAAGTGTTCTTCATACTTTGCCATCTTGTCTCCTTGTTCATTTTTTATTTTTTGACCCTGTCTGCTGGTATGGTGATATCTAGTAACATTTGGCATGTTTTTTCTGCACTGCTCAGTCTGTAACAATTGCCAGATCTCATAAAATCTTAGTTCCTTCATTCTCGAGAGTGCTTTTGATTTGGTGGTTGTATTAACACATGATTTGTTTAAATCCATACTTCCACAGAGACTCCAGTGCAGGAATTTGGTGGCCTCATGTGTGTGTTCTCTCCTAGCCAGGCTCAGCAGTCTCTTCCTTTTCGGAACGTATTGTTCATCTCAGGGAGCAGTTATGTTGGTTGATATAAATTCCATGTAAATAATCCTTGAGGACTCCCCTTGTACACTCATATTGAGGCTCTCTGTCTCTTTTCTGATATCCTTCTAGATGCTATTAGTTTATGCAGCTTCTAACCCTAATGGGTTTGATCTCTCTCCACCACTGTCCATGCACTCATTTCTGTGTAAAACATTGGAGTCTTTCTGTGGGGAATTCCTTTCTATTATCTTTCATGATTTCTTGGGCTGGAATGCACTTTCCTTCATTGCTATTTATCACCACCAGATCTTATTGTCTCTCATTTTTAATATGTTTTCATGTTGTATTCTCGATTATCAACTTCCTCCTCCACAGATAACAGACCTTTTCCTTTATCACACGGTTGGCCGTCCTGTCTGTGTCTTGATTGCTATTCAAAACTTGTTGCATCACTTGCAGCTGTTTTGTTTGGATGTCAAATTTTTACTTATTCCCTTGATTCCACTTGATCACCCTGGCAGTGTGCCACTCTACTGTTGATCCTGTGTCATTGCTTCTATCAAAATGTTTGCATGTGGGTCAATATGACTAATCTCCCTTTTCAGGCTTTCTGTCTCCATTTGCGTAAATAACGCCTCTTTGCTATTATGCTCTCAATTGCCCAGTGAGTCTATGCTCAGTCATTTCTTTCTCGGTGTTGTCGTTTCTCTCCTTCACGTCTTGGAGCATTCATGTCCTCCAGCCTCTCTCTTCTGATTTGCCAAAAATCCAACTTTAGATCACTTTTTGATTTGTACTATGAGTCCTTTTCACTGTTTGGCTGAAAATGATCTCTGGTTTTATTGAATTGTTTGGACAGTTGCATGATATCAACCTGGCTTTATCTACTTTCACACACACATCTTGGCATAGGAGGAGCCTGTCACACAACTAAGCTCTTCTGAGACCCTCTTCATGGCATTTGTAATATTTATCAATTTGCTAGTGTTCTCTGTATTTGATTGGGTTGTCAGCCTATGCTCAAACCAGTATTTCTAGGTCCTGTGGAGGGTTATTTTTGTTATTATTTTATTATTATAGAAATCCTAGATATTTTAATAGGGATGAATCCAATAATATATTATAGCTATTAAATACTCTGTAACAGTGGTTTTGAATAATAATACTGCATTTGTCACGGTACTAAGCAGACTGAGGTCTCTGCAAAGCGAACCCTGAACCTTGTTTAAAACTGACAAATGTGGGACAGTGACTGGGTTATGTGGCTTAATCCCTGAAACATAATGTTTAATATCCCTTAAAATATGTTGTCCTAATTAATTATAATAACCCTGAATATTTGTCTTATCCAAATCTTATCTGAATATTGCTACATTTTTTGGTCTTCAAAGCGTAAATGTGGCAAGAATTTCCACTATCTAATTATGTTTCTTCTTCATGCCATCAGCACATGCATGGAACACCCTCCCAACAGCGGTTCACCAAACCATCAACCTCACCTTATGAAAATCCTACAGGAAGAAAGGGAGGAGGTATCTACTGAGTGGGCTTCTTCATTTCCCTATTATGTTTTTGTTAATCTCTTCTTCTCTAGAGAAATGATACTGCATGCCCTTGAAAGTTTAGACTAAATGGACATATTCCTACAGCCTGTCTGCCTTCAAACCTCCAACTGAGGTTTAGAAGATTTCCACTTACAGACCGCCGGCAGGGTTGAATCTAATCAACATTATGCATGATCCCGATCCTGCAGATACATTCACCCTCGTGCTAGGAGTCGGTACTTACGTGTAATTTCAATAATATTATTCATGTGTACAACATCTTCATAGGTGTAACGTTCTTGCTGGATTTTGCATTGTATGCCTATTTATATGATCATTTGTATTTTCACTAAACTGACCACACTGAAAAGTGAGATCTGCAAGATGTTAATTAGGCCTGAACTTTCACAGGGCTCTGAATTCTGGACATTGTGGAAGAGACAGGAGCAGATCTTGAATACAATGGAAATGAAAATGTAAAGATGGATACTTGGAGTTACAGGGATGGACCATGTTTGGAACTAATGAAGTAGGGGAAATGTTATAGTTATAGAAAAGCTGAGGGAATCAAGGCATAGATGGTTTGGCCATGTGAAAAGAAAATCGGAAGAATATATAGGAAACAGGGAGTTAAACTTAGAAGTGGAGGGAAAGAGAAGTGTTGGCAGACCCAGAACTAGATGGATGGGTGTCATACTAAAGGACAGGATTAGCTGCAGAGTTTCCAAAGAATAGCGTTCAAGACAGACTGGAATGGGGAAGAAGGATGTGAAGAACCAACCCCATATAGATAGGAGTAAGGTTAGAAGAAGATTCAAGTTAAGTAAGTGCAGCAAGATGTTCAGAAACTATATTACAAGAGTGCAATATAGAGTGCATGCCTGCAAAACACTATATTGCAGATATAACAAGATCCTTGAAGAAATGTTATTGAATTAAGTTTCACATCCTTGGACTTCGTTGCATTAAACATGCAAATGTTTATGTGCTTCTGTAGGATTGCATGGTGCTTCTTTAGGAGGAAGACATGAATAATGCAATTGCTGGGAGATATTGGGGACTTCAAAGGACTTTCTGGGATAATATGCCTGATGTGGATTTTCAAGGAAATTCTTCGGGATGGACTCACCTAAAATCCATTCTTCTTAAGCTACACTTTGAGCAGATACCCATTGTTTGTCTGATTACCTAGTCAAGGTCTCTTAAAGAGCCATACTGGAAAAGTCAATGACAGAGGGTCAGGAGATGATTTTGGTTTGAGCTGTGATATAATGACCTTGAAACCACAAGAAAACCTCTGGGTAGGGGTTGAAGTACAGCTCCTGCCAGAGCCCTGCACACATACTTAATCTCATCTAATCTCATACTACGCTAAAAGCTAAATTAATTTGACTTCGCTCTTAAATTACAGGAACACAACCTCTCTGATTTGCATTCTCTTGACCTGCCCAGTTTCTCCTGTGTGCCCATATAACTCTAAGTGTGGTTCCCTCAGTGTGACCCAGCCTGTTCAAACTGTTTCCAGTGTCCCACAGGTAGCATGCTACAGCCTTTAACACATTGACTCACAATGTTCATTAAGGCTGTGTCTACAGTATGAGTTAAAGGTGGGATTCCCAGTTCATCAAGCTAGCACTCCAAAATTAGCAGTGTAGCAGTAGTATCATGGACAGCAGTGAGTGGAGGCACAGACTATTTTCACTGACTAGAAACATGTATGAAACTCATGGGTATGTATTTGACATGCCTAGTCCATGCCAACACATACCACTGCCTGTACTACAGCAGCTACATTACTATTTAGAGTGAGTGACCTCAATGAGAGCTACAATCAGTGAGTCTGCATAAACTGGGAATCACACCCCTAGATGACTTGTAGACACACTAAGTATAAGGTGTTAGGCAACTGTTGGAAAGGGCTTCCTTTCTCTTCCTCTAGGGTGGTAGGTTCTAGTTCCTAGATAAACCTGTTGGGTGAAATACACATGCCATTAAGTAGTACAAAAAGCACCGTAGTAGTTACAGACCCTGAAACAATCTTTACAATTACTAAAGAGAAAACCCAGGTGTCACACTTGATAGAATGCTACTGAAAAATTCCTAGAGTGACCAAAGGACTTTACCTTCATGTTCATAGACTTTATTGCCGGTTTTGACTCACTGCATCAATCAGTGCTGTGGATACAGCTTCACCATTGCGGGATGTATGAGGTCTTAGTGTGCCACATAGAGGAACACTACTATCAGGGCCAGTGCAACCCATTAGGAGACCTAGGTGGTCATCAAGGGCACTGACATTTGGGGTGCAGCAACAGCAGCGGCCAGATGTTTGGCCGCCGCGGTTGTCGGCGGTATTTCTGGGGTGGGACCTTCTGCTGCCTCTGTTGGGGGCTTCTTTTTGGGAGTGGGACCTTCCACCTCCGAGGGAGCCAAAAAGGCTGCTGGCACACCTGAGTACTATGGTACACTGACTTGTGCGAGGGTCAATGGTTGTATTACTGACTGGTTTTCTGTAGAAGCAGGGGTGCATCAAGTATGTTTCTCCAAACCTCGGTATTCAATGTTATAATAGACTATCAGATGACAAGATTGATTGTGGCCCAGATAGAGGTGTACTATTTAAAGATTCATCTTGAGTGGATCTTAAATATGAGGATGATATTGCCTTACTTGGAGAGACTACTGACCATGTGCTGAGAAAAAGTGCTTTATCTACGATGATAAAATGAAAACCATCCATGCCGCTGATAAAACGGAAATGAATGACCTGGTGATGTGCATGTAGATGGCAATGACACTGAATAAGTTAATAGTTTTATCTATCTGAGTAGCTGATTGACATCAGAAGGGACTATGTCTGAAAAGGTCACATGTATGATCAGTCTTGCGTCAGTGGCATTTAAGCATTTTCAGATGCCTCTGTTTGGGCAGCACAATGTCTATGTGACAACTAAGAGACGAGTGTTCAACGTGGTAGCAATGGCAACTCTGTTATATGGAGCAGAAACATATCCATTAGATAGCTGAGGAGATGACACTAGACAGTTTTCAGTGTCAAAATTACAGAGGATTCTTAACATCTGCTGGTTTGATTTTGTCACAAATGAGGACATGCTTAGATGATCCCAGCTAGTTGCAGTTTTGCATCAGTTGAGATGATGACTGCAATGGTGGGGCCATGTCCAATGTGCTGAAGAAGGTACACTTTTCTGAAGGTTTAGAAAGCTGAGGTTATAAGGGTGACCATGAATAAGATTGGAAGATGCAATTCTGAGGCATTTAGGAAAACTAATCCTCCCATACTGACTCTTTTAGAAGCAAGCAGTCCCGCACGGAACGCCTCAGGATGGTAATCCATTCTACATTGCCACCATGGCTGCATTATCATGATGTTTATCTCCTGCTGCTGATTTATACAATGTGAACAGCTTCATCTGGAGAGCCTGAGAAAGCCCTGCCCTAAATTGCATTATAGCCCAAAGAGAAAGCACTTTCCTTAGAGATGGGAGACCTAGCTTCAAATCTCTGCTCCACAGCAAGCAGAAGTAGATAGTGAATGAGTTTCACTCACATCCGAATACCCCAACCAATAGACACAAGGTATTAGGGTGAGTGCTGGGGTCCATATGCTGGGCTGTCCATTTAGACTTTGTTTTTCCCCTTCCATGAAAATATTTGGTGAATAGGTGTCAAATTTGCAACTAATATGAGGTCAACCAATACTCTTAGTTTGTCCACAAAAAAAATGTTCTGAAAAATTTTGTCCAGCTCTACACACTGTAACTCCTCCTTTCTCTCATCGCTTATTTATTCCTGCCACCTCATGCAATCTATTTACTCCATTCTCATTATGGCTAGCATCTTCAAAGGAGCGTATGGGAGATGAAATGGTTGTTGTTTGGGTGTCTAGCTCCTAGGACACTTTGAAAATCTTGAGTCTGTGTCATAAATGTACAGCTAAGGGTAGCATAAAATCTCTCTTTACCCTGTAAGGGGTTAACTCAATTTTTACCTGTAAAGGGTTAAGAAGCTCAGGTAACCTGACACCTGACCAAAAGGGCCAATAAGGGGACAAAATACTTTCAAATCTGGAGGGGAAGGGGCTTTGTCTGTCTATTGTGTGTGCTTGCCGGAGACAGATCAAGAAAGCAAGCAATCCAACTCCATTAGTATCAGTAAGTACCAACAAAGGAATGCATTAGATTACTTTTATTTTGGCTTGTGATTTCCTTTGTACAAGGAGGGAAGTTTATCCCTGGTTTTGTAACGTTGAGGTTTTCCCTAGAGGGGAGATCCTCTATGATCTTGAGTCTTTTGTTATTCTGTAATGTACTTACCATCCCAATGTTATAGAGGAAATTCCTTTACATTTTCTTTAATTAAAATTCTTCTTTTAAGAACCTGATTGATTTTTCATTGTTCTAAGATCCAAGTGTTTGGATCTGTGTTCACCTGCCCCAACTGGTGAGAATATATTCTCAAGCCTCCCCAGGAAAGGAGGTGTAGGGCTTGGGAGATTATTCTCAAGCCTGCCCAGAAAAAGGGGTGCAGGGACTTGGGGAGATATTCGGGGAAGGTAGGGCTCCAAGTGGCCCTCCCTAAATGTTTGTTTAAATCACTTGGTGGTGGCAGCATTACTTAATCCAAGGTATAAAAGAATTTGTGCCTTGGGAAGTTTTTAACCTAAGATGGTAGAAATAAGCTTAGAGGGTCTTCATGCGGGACCCCACATCTGTACCCTAACATTCAGAGTGAGGAGGAAACCCTGACAGCCTGTCACTGAGATTGGACACCTAAATCCATTAGGCTCCTTTGATAATCCAAGCCTCAATGCTCTCATTCTTATGCATGGAATATTGCTGCTTAAGGATTGACCCAACTCAATGTTACAGGTTGCCTGTTACAGAGAGTGAACTGCAGGGATTTCATCCCTGGGGAATAAGACAGCATTTAAACAGCTCTTAAAAATCAATTCTTAGTCTTGGAGTCAGATGACGAAAGGCTCTTTGCTCCACTCCCAGGGACAACCCTACCTACCTTGTCAGATTTAAGTGTTTGTAATAAAGAAGAGTTGATATCCTGATATGGTGTATTGCAGAGACAGATAGAGAGACTATCTACTTATTTGTTGATTTGTCTGTCTAAATAGACAAAGTAAACAGAGAAAACCACAGGTCAGAATGATCTCATCGTATTTATTATCCACATTTAAAAGTCAGCTGAGTTGATTCTTATTGTTCTTTCTTTTTAATCTTATTTTATCCTTTCCATTACAAATGACCAGATTCTGCCCCCCCTTATCAAGGGGTGGGTCTCTCAGTAAGTTCACATTGACTTCTGCCTGGATGGTGGGTGAGGTAATCTCTTTAATTGGACCAGCTTCTGTTGATGAGAAAGAAGAGTTCTGTTAGGATCAAAAACAGAAGTTGGTCCAATGAAAGAGATTACCTCACCCACCTTGTCTCTTGAATATCCTGAGACCAAAATAGCTACAACTCCATTCTATGCTCACACAGAGTGAGTCGCAGCACAGGTGCCATGGATGAGAGCATAGCTACTACTTGAATCATTCATCTCTCTTTCTCTCTCCCTCTCTCTCTCTTTCTCAAGGCAGCACTGAGAAAATTGAGTTCATTTGGTGCATGTTAACTGTAGTTTCTTTATTTGGAGAGTGAGTGTGTATGTGTGTGTGTATTTGTTTTAAGGGAATGAGTATGTTAGGAGTAAGGCATTATCTGGAGAAGGCTCTCAACTTTATTAAGAACATAAGAATGGCCATACTGGTCCATCTAGCCCAGTATCCTGTCTTTCAACAGTGGCAGGTGTCAGATGCTTCAGAAGGAGTGAACAGAATAGACCAATGTATCAAGTGATCCATTCTCTTTTATCCAGTCTCAGCATCTAGCAGTCAGACGTATAGGGACATTCAGAGAGTGAGGATGAGTCCTTGGACATCTTGGCTAATAGCCAAGTACCCTAAGTAACTCAATTAATTCTTTTTTTAACCCATTTATTATTTTGGCCTTCACAACATCCTGTGACAATGAGTTCCACAGGTTGACTGTGTGTTGTGTGAAGAAGTGCTTCCTTATGTTTGGTTTAAACCTGCTGCCTATTAATTTCATCAGGGGACCCCTTATTTGTATATTATGTGAAGGGGTAAATAACACTTCCTTATTCACTTCCTCCATACCATTCTTGATTTTATAGGCCTCCGTCACATTCCCCTCACTCATCTCTTTTCCAGGCCAAACTTTCCCAGTCTTTTTAGTGTCTCCTCATATAGAAGCTGTTCCATACCCTTGATCATTTTTGTTGCCCTTCACTGTACTTTTCCCAATTCTAATATATCTTTTTGTGAGATGGAGCAATGAGTACTGCACGTAGTGTTCATTGTGTAGGCTGGATAATCTGAATTTTGAAGTAAAATATTTCATTTTTTCATACAGAAAATCTAAACAAAAATTTCATTTCAATTTGACCTCTGAAAATGAAATCAGATTTTCTTTCAAAATGTCAAGCTGAAATAAAAAAAAATTGAGTTGACATTTCGATTTAAAATGACAAAATTACTCATCTCAATGTAATTTAGATCAAAATATTGATTGAGAATGAAATTGACACTTCAAAATGCTAGCTTGTTTCAATAAAAAAGGACAAAATGAAATGTTTAGATATTTCTGCATTCCAATATTTTATGATTTTTTTCTTTCACAAAAACATTGACATTTCAACTTTCTGTCCTATTTTGGGGTTAAAACAAATGATGAGATACGCAATTTGCTGGGTGATGAAAATTTCTTTTTCTGTCCATCTCTAACATGTGTACAGAATCAAGCATGACAAGGCCTTAATCTCACCTAATTGTAATATAAAATAAATAATAATAAAAGAAGAAGCGGTATTTCCAGGTTGTTTATTTGTTATATTTAATTCCTTTGAGTCATGGACTTTCTTTAATTTTATCTGAAACACAAAGACTAGAAGTTGGTTGGTGTTTAACAGATACTTGATAGTAATAATCTTCTGTAATTTGAGGAAAATAAATGGGCAGATGTATTGCAGAGGTTAATATATTAATGCACATAAAGTATTTTGAGTTTTCTGGGACAAGGATGCTACTGAAGAACACTGCTCTCTTGTAATGCCATTGTCTGTGTCACAGAGCCATAAAAATAGCCATGCTGAGACAGACCTGCCATCTAAATCCACAATCCCATTTCTGACAGTGACCAGGAACAGATGTTCCAAGGAAAATTCAAGAACCTTACAATAGACATGATATTTAATATCCTTTTCAGTAATGTTATCATAATTAATCATAATAACTCTGGATGTTTTTTCATATCCTCTCTCTTTTTGAATTTTGCTACATTTATGGTCACAGTGTATCCCTGTGGCAAGGAGTTCCACAATCTAATCGTGTGTCTTCTTCATACCATCTGCAAATGCATGGAAAACCATCCCAACATTACTGCACCAAATCACCCCCATCATCTTATGCAGATTCCATAGAAAGAAAGAAAGAAAGAAAGAAAGAAAGAAAGAAAGAAAGAAAGAAAGAAAGAAAGAAAGAAAGAAAGAAAGAAAGAAAGAAAGAAAGAAAGAAAAGATGACCTGACTGAATGGGCTTTTTCCATTCAGCCTTTCTGGGTTTTGTGCATTTCTTGTTCTCTGCAGACATGATACTCCATGCACTGGAGTGTTTAGACTAAATGCACAGATCCCCACAACCTTTCTGCATGTAGATATCCATCTGAGGAGAGCAGGACTCTCACTTTTAGACCACCTGCAGGCTTGAGCCCAAACAACACTGTGTATCATCCCAGTCCTGCAGACAGATTCACAGTGATGGCAGTGGTCCATACTCTCACTTAATTTGTTCTAGCTGTTCACTGGAGTAAGCCTTTTGCAAGACTGGGCACTATGTGAATATTTATATGAACACCTGAGATTTCATGAAGCCTATGGAAGTGAAGAGTGAGATCTACAAGTCAATAATTAGGCTTGCACTTTGGTAGGGCTCTGAATGCTGGGTACTGAGCAAGAGACAGGAGCAGATCTTGAATACATTGGGGAAAAAAAACATTAAGATGGGTGCTTGAAGTTACAAGGATTGACCATGTTTGGAATGAACAAAGTAGGGGAAGTGTGAAGGTGGTACCAGTTATAGAAAAGCTGAGGGAGGCCAGGCTTAGAGCGTGAAAAGAAGATCAGATAACAAGGGGTTAAATTTAGAAAAGCAGGGTAGGTAGACCCAGAACTAGATGGATGGATGTCATAGTAAAGGATTTGATTAGCTACAGAGTTTCCGAGGAATAGCATTCAAGACAGACTGGAATGGATTAGAAGGACACAAAGAGCCAATCCCATATAGATGGGAATAAGGTTGGAGGAAGGATTGAGTCCAGTAAGTGCAGTAAAAGGTTGAGATACTATATTTCAAGATTGTCACTGTGACAAATATGAAAGTGTAACATCCTGCACAATTTTTAATGAATTAAATTAAACCTTATTGAATTAAGGTAAATATCTTTGAAGTTGGTTGTATTAAAAATGTGAATATCTATGTACTATTACAGTATTTTATGGAGCTCATTTAGGAGGAAATTCTGATTAGGTGCAATCTCTGGGAGACATTAGGAACGTCAAAGGACATTTGGGGACAAGGCATGTAAAGCGGATTTTCAAGGAAATTCTAAGGGAGGGAGGAAGGGTAGGTGACTGAAACCTCTGGAATCCTGCATTTTGAAACTGCAATTTGAGCAGAGACCTATTGCCTGGCTGATTACATTTTCAGGGTCTCATCAAAGAGCTAAAGTGGATAAATGAGTCACTCACAGAGTCAGGAGCTGTTCTTGTTCTGAGCTGAGGAACAGCAGGAAAAATTCTGAGTGGAGACTGAATGAGAGCTTCTGCCAGAGCCCAGGCTGCAGTTGGGGGTGATCACTGGTAATCTTATTAGCATATGTATCGATTCTTTTATTATCTTTAATATGTTTTCTTGGTAGTGCTTTTACCTTATTAATAAAACATACTTGCTTAGAAAGAGCCATGTGGTAACTTACAAATATAGAAATTTGGATGGGCCATTTCTTTTGCCATGGGCTTACTCATGACCTGCTGATGGTGCATATAGATGGCAACCACATACAATGGGTGAATAGATTTTTCTATCTGGGTAGTTGTTTGACGGAATGAGTTTCTGTATCTGAAGAAGTCACATATCTGATGGGTCATGCCAATGACATTTCAGCATCTTCAAGGGCCTCTGTTTGGGAGGCACAATGTCTATGTGAAAACTAAGAGACAAGTATTCAATATGGTAATGATGACAACTCTGTTATATGGAGCAGAAACGTATTTATTAACAACAGCTCAGGAGAGGAAATTAAACAGTTTTCAGTGTCAAAAGTTATTACATATCCTTCCCATCGATTGATCTGATTTTGTCACAAGCAGGAAGATACTTAAATGATCCCAGCAGGTTGCAGTCTTGCATTAGTTGAGAAGAAGATGACTGCAATGGCGGGGGTATGTGCAATGTTCAGAAGACAGTATGGTTTTACAGAACGTTTATAGAGATGAGGAAGAAGGAAGTAGAGCACAAGTGCAACCATGAATGAGAGTGAAAGATGCAATTTTGTGGGATTTAAGAAACCGAACTCATCCTATCCTGATTCTTGTGAAAGGAAGAAGACTTGCAAAGGACCATTCAAGATGGAAACCCATTCCACGTGCCACCATGGCTGCGTTAGAGCCATGTGTTTCTGCTGCTATGATGTGCTCAAGACTTTACAAAGCAAACCAACTTCAAAGACGCTTAGGAAGCCCTTCCTCAGAATAACTCATTGTCCAAGTTCTTAGTGCTTAGGAGATTTGTTAAGGCTGCTAAGTTGTTAAGGCTGCTCGGTGCTGCTGTTCTTGGAGCTCTGGTGCTAGCTGCATGAGCACGAAACGCAGCTTACCAATTCAGCAGACCATGATTTTATTCCTAAAGAAAGACCACAGGCTCTATTTGGTGGTGAAGGCCCTCGGCCAGGTTTATTGTCAGCAAAGCATGGCATTTGTGTCCTGTCCAAGGGGTCACAGGGAAACTAACACGTGTATTTCTGTGACAAGATGGGACACCAGAGTCCTGTCCCCTTGGCCCACACAAATATGTCCCTCATAGGATCTCTTTAATCCATTGATACAAACAAGTGATGTATTACACTCTAGATGCTGTTAGTTACCACCTTTATCCTGGTACCTGCTAGTTAGAACAAAACATCCTTACCCATTATTCTGTGATGCCAATCTTATCTTATGAGGGGTCAGTGTGCTCTTGTACCATCTCTTAAGAATGTATTTACAAAGTTACTTGAGAGAACTGTGTGGTTTTGCACCGTCCTCTCTGATCAGGAATGGGTCTACCTGGTGCATTGCTATTCTGTCAAAGCCCGGCCTTCCATGGTTCCCAGCCTTTTATTAATATAGTTACTTAGGCTTAGGTTTCCAGCAAGGCCTACAGCACAGAGATTAAAGCACTTTCCTGAGAAACAAGAGACTTAACTTCAAATCTCTGCTCTACATCAGACAGAGAAGGAATTGCATGAGGATCTCCCAAGACCCAGGTGAGTTCCCTAACCACTAGCTTAAAGGTACTGTGGAGGCACTAAGGTGCCCTGTGCTGCTTTGTGACTTTACTTAGTTTTTTTTGTTTGTTTGTTTTGCCCTGGATGAAATAATTTGGCTTTTTTTTCTAATTCACAAATAGTATTGGGTCAACCAAACTGCATTTTTCAGTGACTAAACTACATATCTGAAAAATTTTATCCAGATGTATTCAGGAAATCTCCTTCTTTGTCTCATCTCCTGTTCTTTCCTGCCATCTTATACAGTCTATTTGCTCCTTTCTCATTCCTTAACCTGTGTATCCAGCTATTGGTGATTTTTTAAGGATGGCTGGCCAGTCCCCATTCATTTTCCTCCACTGCGCTCTTGTGGTAATTATACATTAAGACTAGGACCTTCAAAGGAGTCTAAAGGAGAAGAAATGTGCTGCTATCTGTGCATCTAACTCTTCCAGCTGCTTTATGAATCTGAGCCTGAATTGACTGTCACTTGGATGCATACAATAACCCAAGCCTCAGTGCTCTCATTCTAAGGTACAATATATCATTGCTCAAGGGCTGACACAGCACAATGTTACTGGAAGCTTGTTACAGAGAGTGAACTGCAGGGATTGTCTCAGAAAGAGCAAGACAGTATTTAAACAACTCTCGAGAATCAGCTCCTAGCCTTGGAGTCAGCTAAGGAAAAGTTCTTTGCTTCACTCCCACTGATAACCCAACACACCTTGAGGGGTTTCACTGATCCAAGTAAAAAATATTGGATCTCCTTGGATGCTGTATTCCAGAGACACACAGACTCGATAGACAAGTCGATAAGGAGGTAGATAGACTAAGCAAAGAGAAAATCACAGGTCAGAATGATCTCACCATAAATATGATCTGTGCTTAAAAGCAGGTGAGTTGATTCATATTTTTATTCGTTTTAAATTTTTGTATCCTTTTCATTTCAAAGAACCAGATTCTGCCCCTCTTATCTAGGGGTGAGTCTCTTCAGTTCTGTTAACTTCTGCCTGGCTGAAGCAGTCTGTTCACACAGACCTGGTTACAGCAGTGGGACCATTGTAGGCAAAACTGATTTACTTGAATCACCCAGCTCTCTCTTTCTCTCTGTTTCTCAAGGCAGCACTGAAATAGCTGAGAGCAGGGGGGTGCTTGTGTGTGTGAGGTCAGGGGAAGGGCAATCTCTTGAAAATGCCCTTGGAACTGAATTTCCCTGTGCACAGAATCTGCCTGTGTTGACATTCCGGTTCTAGTACAAGGTCCATCTCTCTGCTTAGGCATTTGTCTCATGAGCTGATAATGGAGGAAAGGTTCAGTTTCTCTCTAGGGTTGTATGGGGACAAACATCATTTTGACATTGGACAGAAAATTGATTTCATTGCCTTTTCCATTAAAAACTGATGTTAAAATAGCCATTGACTTCCAGGAGGGCAGGATAACTTCTCTACTGTATGTACAGCCTGATACTCAGACATGCAGAATATTGAGTCAAAAATCCCATTGAGCTGGAGATTAAGTGACTTAGGAGCAAAACTTCCATTGATTTTCTATCAGGTCGCTCTTTTCAAAATCATGTCACTATATCAATATAGTTTTTGATGGTCACGTTCATTTCTTCTTGATAGTGTCTCTCCTAACCTTCTCATAAACAAACTAGAGAAATACAACCTAGATGGAACTCGCATAAAATGTGTACATAGCTGGCTGGGAAACAGTTCGCAGAGAGTAGTTATCAGTGGTTCACAATCATGTTGGAAGGGCATAACTAGTGAGGTCCCTCAGGGATCTGTTCTTGGTCCGGTTTGGATAACGTAAAGAGAGTACATCTATCAAGCTTGAGGATAATTGAGGATAATTCCAAGCTGGGAGCGGTTGCAAGTGCATTGGAGGATAGGATAATAATTCAAAATGATCTGGACAAACTGGAGAAATGGTCTGAAGTAAACAGGATGAAATTAAATAAGGGCAAATGCAAAGTACTAAACTTAGGAAGGAACAATCAGTTGCACATATACGAAATGGGAAATGACTCCCAAGGAAGGATTACTGCTTAATGGGATCTAGAGCGCATAGTGAATCAGAAGCGAAATATGAGTCAACTTTTTAACACTGTTGGAGAAAAAAAGCATCATTCTGGAATGTATTAGCAGGAGTGATGTAAGTGAGACACGAGAAGTAATTCTTCCACTCTATTCCACGATGATTAGGCCGCAACTGGAGTATTGTGTCCAATTCTGGGTGCCACATTTCAGGAAAGATGTAGACAAATTGGAAAAAGTCCAGAAAAGAACAACAAAAAAGAGCAACAAAAAAAGGTTGTTATTAGGAAGAGGGAGAAAAATTGTTTTTCCTAACCTCTGATCATAGGACAAGAAGCAATGGGCTAAAATAGAGGCAAGGATGGAAAACTTCTTAATTGTCAGGGTGGTTAAGCACTGGAATAAATTGCCCATGGAGGTTGCGGAATCTCCATGTTTGGAGATTTTTAAGAGCAGGTTGGACAAACACCTGTCAGGGATGGTCTAGATAATACTTAGTCCTGCCTTGAGTGCAGGGGACTGGACTAGACGACCTCTCAAGGTCCCATCCAGTTTTGTGACTCTTCTTCTTCCTGAAAAATCCTAATGATTGTAATAGGTAAGAATCCAATTACATACTACAGATATTAATTTGTGTTTTCAACGAAATAGTCTAGAACAACTGACAGAGTGTAATTATTTTTATAGATTTGGCCAGATGACCAGCTACTTTCATAGATTCATTGCAACCAATCGGCCTAATCCCATGATTGTGTGACACAGTTGTAGCTCTATTGAAGTCATAAGGCCAGATTGCAGAGAAAGAATAAATTCCTCTATAGCCTGGTGGCTTGAATACTTACCCCACATACAGAAGACCAAGTATCCAGTAAGCCGACACTACCTCTTTGATGATATATCCACCAAGGTACAGCTTCAAGAGGAGAGACTGACGGAGCCCCACATCAGACAAACCCTTAGTCAGAGCTGAGCAGAGTATTTGTGAATATCTGTATGACCTGATTCTGGGACTTAGGTATCTAAAGTGGCAGTTAACTGCCCAAGTCTTTTTGTGTATCCAGCCTAATTTGCCTATTTAAAACAAACAAATACCATATCTCTTTCTCTCTCTCTCTAAATTTAGTGTAGTTAAAACGCACATTTTACAGAATGGAAAAGGACTCTCTTTACATTCAGCCTATGGAACAGATGATCTCCACATACTCTTTTAATTTATTTGTATGATAGCTGTTAATTTCATTTTCTTTCTCGTCTTCCAGGTCACAGATTTCCTGAATAGCTGACAATGAAAAATCAAACCACACTGATCGAATTTATCCTCCTGGCACTTTCCGGTGACACACAGATGCAGATTTTCCTCTTTCTCCTTTTTTTAGTTATTTACCTAATCACTCTGGGTGGTAATATAGTGATCATGGTGGTGATAAGAGCTGATTCTCACCTTCACACCCCAATGTACTTCTTTCTCTTCCATTTATCCTTTGTTGATATCTGCTATTCCTCAGTCTCAGTGCCTAAAATGCTGTTTAAAACTATTTCAGTCAATGACTGCATTGCTCAGATGTTCTTCATCTTCCTCTCAGCTGGTGCTGAAATTTTCATTCTCTCAGCCATGGCTTATGACCGCTATGCTGCCATCTGTGATCCACTACATTACGTGCAGACAATGAGCAAAGGAATCTGCGTTCAGCTGGTAAGTGGTGCATGGACAATGGGCTTCTTCTATGCCCTTCTTAACACAATTTTTGCCCTCATGTTGCCTTTCTGTGGGCCCATTCAAATCAGTCATTTCAACTGTGAGCTCCCTCCTCTGTTACAACTGGCCTGCACTGACACCCTCACCAATCAAGTGGTGCTTCTTACTTCTGCTGTGGTATTTGGGTCAAGCTCCTTCCTCCTCATTTACATCATCTCCACCATCCTGCGGATACGCTCTGCAGAGGGCAGGCATAAAGCCTTCTCCACCTGCAGCTCCCACCTGATCGTGGTTGGTTTGTTGTACTTCACGGCTTTTTTCCAGTACACAAAACCCAGCTCAGTCTCCTCTGTGGTTCTGGATGAAATGTTCTCCATCCAGTACAGCATCTTGAACCCCATGTTAAACCCCATCATCTACAGCCTGAAAAACAAGGAGGTGAAAACGGCTCTAAGGAATATATTGGGGAAATTCAGATTTCTCAGTTAGTGTTGATTCTCTCATTTTTTGAAAGTCAGAAAGCATAGATTGTGGGTAACTAGTGTTTGAGACATTCTCAGCTCAGATAATTGAATGACACTTTGGGCGAAATCCTCCACAGATCCAGTGCAGATCCATTGAATAAATTGTCCATTCCTTAGATTGTGTAAACCAGCATAGCTCCATTGGATCCAATGGGTGCTGGATCTAGACTCATAAAGGGTCTTGAACAGGAGAAATTGAGAGATAACCCATAATGCAGTGGCCAAGGCATGCACCTGGGAGGGGATAGATCGCTATTTCAATCATTTCTCCTCATCAGACACTTGAAGTGGGGGTCTCCCACATTTGAGGTGAGTACCATAACCACTGGGATAAAAGTTATGCTGGAGCTCCTCTTCCTAATTCTGTCTTTTTGTTTCCACAAAATCAAATGGATATAACTGGCCATGAACAAATTCAGGCTGGAAATTAGAGAAAGGTTTCTCACCCTCAGAAGGGTGAGGTTCTGGAACAAACTTCTAATAGGAGCTGTAGGGATCCACAACTTAATTAGTTTTAACAAAGTGTTGGATAAAATTATGACGATGTGATGGTGTGGGGCAGGGCTCAGCAACCCTGGTGCTCACTTCTGGCTTATGTCTTATGTTCCTAAAGGACATGCTTCAGGGTTTCAGCCGGACACCACGGTTCATGAAGGAATCCTTCCTCCTCCCACCAATGTATCCTGGGATGGTGGGTTTTTTTTCTCCTTCCTCTGAACCGTAAGGGATGGCCACGGTTGGAGATTGGATCTTAGATGGGATGGGCCAGGGCTCTGAGGTGTTACTAAGTTTTCTCTCTCTCAGATGTTTGCCTACACTGTTCTTGCTCACATAGTCAAGGACTAACTGTTTGAAAATTAGCTAAGGACACAAAAACTAACAGCATTTTTTTAAGTACATTGGAAGCAGGAAGCCAGACAAACAATCAATGAGGCCATTGGATGATCAAGATGCTAAAGGATCACTCAGGAAAGATATTGCTGTTGTGGAGAAGCTAAATGAATTCTTTGCATTCATCTTCACTTCAGAGGATGAGAGGGAGATCCTTTCAGCTTAGGTGATAAATTAGAGGAACTGTCCCATACTGAGCTGTTGATAGAGGATGTTTTGGAAGAAATTGATAAATTAAACAGTAATTAGTCATGAGGACAAGATGGTATTAATCCAAGAGTCCTGAAGAAACTCAGATATGAAATTTCAGAACTCCTTCTTTTCCTTATTGTCATGAAATCTATCATTTCACAAGCACTTTCTCCCAAAATTGCCTTCCACCTTCAGATTTGCAACCACTTCCTCCCTGTTGGTTAGAATCAAGTGAAAAATGGCCCCGCAGCCACACCTTTCACCCTCACTCTAACCCCCACCCCCCAGCTAAGCCCCTTACTCCCACTCTGGCCCAACCTGCCTAGCTAGGTTTTGTAGTCCTGAGGTCCCAAATGGGGCCATTGCAGAGTAATAGGTCACATCCACAGACTCTTATTGTATATGTGTGGGGGGTTTTTGTTTGGTTTTGTGTTTTCAGAAAACCTGAGAAGCCATTTTCACTGAAAACACTTAGTTCAGCCTACATGAGCAATGAACATTTATTCTGGTTTTTAGAGATTGTTGGGATTTTAAAGCATTGTAAGAGAGGTGCTCAAATCCTATTAATTTTTCCAGTGACTTTAGAACCCTAAACCAGACCAAGACTCTTATTTCTATTTATTTGAAAGTAAGACCCCATGGGTCCAGAACCTAGGTCTGCAGCGGTATTAGTCACTTAACCACTCCAAAATGGTATACAGCAGTAAGTGTAACCAGCCTGCATGCAACATCCCATGACTGTGGTGGAGACAGACCATGGGAAGTTCCACATCAAGGGTTTGATAGGCAGCAGCCGACTGGCTCCCAAGGGGTGCTCCAGGCAACACCATGGATCTTCTGTAGTTGCTCTGACTGTTCTGGCTCTATGCTCTTGAACTCTGGGCTTGACTGTGGCTTGTTTTGGACTTTGCCTTCTGATTCAGACTCTGAAACATGCCTTGGACTCTGATACTTGATATTGACCCTGGCCTGGAACTGACTATGAACTCCTTGGCTACCCCGAGACAGGTTTGCCCCTTGTCCCTGACTTCCCTTTTTGAGTTCCTGAAATTGATAGTCTTCCAAATATTCCATGGAACTGGGGAGTGGTGTAGTTCATAGGGCTAGCTTGCCTTTAGTATATTCAGTGCCTTACCTTCCTTATATTTAGCTATTTTCGTTATATTCAGCTGTAATGCAAGAAACTTACAGGCCTGTATCCTGTAAGATATTAGCTGAAGCATTAGTTAGCAGATGTGTGGTTAAGTAGACTGTAACTCTTGTCACAGAGCAACCGTTACCTTTAGGTTTGGGGAACTAAGAAGACCTTGCTCAATGGCAGGAGTTAGAATGGTCCAGTAAATTTTGCCATGGAGAGATAGCTCAGTGGTTTAAGCACTAGCCCTCTAAAAGTCAAGTTTCCTGAGGGAGCACCATGGGTGTTTTTCCTTTATAACAAACTACAGCATTTTTCCTAATGAAATGGAAACTGCATGGGTCATTTCTAGAAGTGCCTAAATGATTTAGAGCACAAGTCAATGGGACTTGGCTGACCAAGTTACCTGAAAGAGGAGGTGGTGTCCCTTCTTCCAACCATTAGCCCAG
Source organism: Gopherus evgoodei (assembly GCF_007399415.2). Classification (NCBI taxonomy): domain Eukaryota; kingdom Metazoa; phylum Chordata; order Testudines; family Testudinidae; genus Gopherus; species Gopherus evgoodei. The sequence continues at coordinate 4,966,609 of NW_022060005.1, read as the reverse complement.
TGTTCCTTACTGATGTTCTGGAAGACCTGGTTTCAATTCCCAATTCTACCTCCTGTAGAGCAGGGACTGAAACTTTGACTTCCCATCTGAAGGCCCTAACCCTCAGTATATAGGTACACAGGGGTGGAGTTTTCTCAAACTTTCCCATTGAAGCTATTCCACTTATATAAAATACTTGGCTAGTCATGAGGCAAATATTGCACTCTAGCTCAGTGTTAGGGGACACCTTTGGTAGGTTCAACTCATTGGTCCATTGAGTGTATAAATAACTTTCATTTATACATTGTAGAACAGCTTCAATACTCCAGAACACCTTATAGCCCAGACATTAAGGCTCTTTCCTCAGAGAGGGGAGATCTCACTTCAAATCTCTGCCCCCAGCCCCACGTAGAAAGGGGAAGAAAACCATGGTCCCCCACAAGCAAGGAAGGTGACCTAACCAATGGACTGAAGTTACAAGAAAAGGAGCAGCAGAGGGACTCCGCTTCCTCCTGCTGTTTTTGTGAATTTAGCAAAATCTTTATTTTTCTGGCTGCAATAATTCAGCAAATTTGTGTTAAAATTATGAATAATTTTGAATTGATCTTTTTGGTGAATAAATTTACAATTTGTCTCCTCCTTTGTCTCAACAGTTATTTACTGCCATCATAGAACCATAGAACTGGGGCTGCTGATTGTAAAGCAGTGGTTAAGGCACTGGACTGGGACACAGAGGAGCTGGGTTTAATTCTGGTCTGCATCAGTGACTTCCTGGGGGGAGGGATAGCTCAGTGGTTTGAACACTGGCCTGCTAAACCCAGGATTCTGAGCTTAATCCTTTAGGGAGGGCCATTTAGGGATCTGGGGCAAAACTCTGTCTGAGGCTTGACCGTGCTTTGAGCAAGGGGTTGGACTAGATGATCTCCTGAGGTCCCTTCCAACCCTGATATTCTATGAAATGAAAGGGACCTCAAGAGGTCATCTTGTCTAGTCCCCTTCAGTCAAGGCAGGGCTAAGTATTGTCTAGACCATCCCTCACAGGTGTTTGTTTGTGCAACCTGCTCTTAAAAATCTGCAAAGAGGGAGATTCCACAACATCCCTTGGCAATTAATTCCACCGTTTAACCACTCTGGCAGTTAGTAAGTTTTTCCTAATGTCCAACCTAAACCTCCCTTGCTGCTATTTAAGCCCATTGCATCTAGTCCTTTCCTCAGATGTTAAGGAGAACAATTTTCTCCCTCATCCTTGTAACAACCTTTTATGTACTTAAAAGTTGTTAACATATCCCCTCTCAGTCTTCTCTTCTCCAGATTAAATAAACCTATTTTTTTTTTCAAATCTCCCCTCAGGTCATATTTTCTAGACCTTTAATTATTTTTGTTGCTCTTCTCTGATCTTTCTCTAATTTGTCCACATCTTTCCTGAAATGTGGCGCCCTGTATTGGACACAGCCTAAATACACACTTTTTTTTTTGTAATTGACTGTTGCTGAGATTGTGTACCTAAATCCTCTGATAATCCAAGTCTCATTGCTCTTATTTTCAGGCACAACAGAGCATTGCTTGAGTGTTGACCCAGCCCTGTGTTACTGGTAGCTTGTTACAGAGAGTAAACTTCAGGGATCTTGTCCCAAGGGGAACAAAACAGAATTTAAACCATTCTCAAGAAATCAGCTTTTAATCTTGGAGGCAGTTCAGGAAAAGCTTTTTATTCCACTCCCACAGATAACCCTAGACACCTTAGTGGTTTCATTGCTCTGGATAAAGGGTCGAAGGATCATATCTATAGACCTATTGAATGTCTAGAGATGCTGTATTCCAGATGCAGATAGACTAGGTAGTCTACCTACTTATTGATTTGGCTACGAATACAGAGAAAATCCCAAGTAAGAATGATCTCACCATATTTATGATCCACATTTAAAAGGCAGGTGAGTTGATTCATATTCCTATTCATTTTAATTTTCAATTTCAAAGAACTAGATTCTGCTCCACTTATCTAGGGGTGGGTTTTTCTGCAGAGTCCCATTGACTTCTACCAGGATGCAACACTCTGCTCACACTGTCAGTTACAACAAAAGAGCCATGGCTGGCAAGCCAGCTACTATATGAATCACCCAGCTCGCTTCCTTGCTCGCTATTAGTTCACTTGGTGCGTGTTAGCAGTAGTGTTTGTGTTTGGGGATGATGCGGCTGCGGGTAGGGAATTATCTGGAGATGGCAGACATTAGAGTTTAAACATCAATTTGACGTTGGACAGAACACTGACTTCATTCCCATTTCCAACTAAAAATCAATGTCAAAATAGCCATTCACTTCCAAGAGGGCACAGCCTGATATTCAGAGTCAAAAAGAGGAAGCTGCTGTCTATAATGTATCCTCATATGTCACCTATAAATACTGACTGACCGGATTCTGTAGGTTTAGGTAGTCAGGAGTCTTGTTAAACCCTCGACAGAATTCCTGTATTTCAGGTGCTCAAATTCATTCATTCTCCTTGATCTTCCCTTCACATTCTCACAGTGCCTAAGAGCAGTGTCTGCTGGAAGTCACTGACCACGATGTCTTGCAGTCCTAGCATGTTTTACCCCTAGCTCCAATAACTGCTAGGATTGTGTTTGTTCTAGTTTTCTATAATTGCTCCCCTTTAAGGCAGCATTCTTCATACTTCACCATCCTGTCTCCTTGTTTTTTTGATTGTCTGCTGGCACAGCAACATCAATTAACATGGGCTTATTTGCTGTTTTTTTCTACAACTATGTCTGGCTTGTCTGACTGCACCATTCAGTCTGTGACCATTGCCAGATTCCATAAATTTTACCATATTCATTCTCTAGAGCTTGGTGTTCGTAATAGCACTGTTTGTGGCAAGTAAGAATTTTTACAGAGGCTCCAGCGCAGTCATTTTGTAAATTCAGAGTGTCTTCATATATTCTTTCCCAAATAGACCCTAGCAGTTGCTCAACGCATGCTCCACCATCCTTCCTTTTTAGAACACATTCTGGGGCTCAGGGAGCAGTTGTGGGTGAATTTTAATTCTTACATAATTAAACCCAGTAAGGATTTTTCTTATTCGCTCATAATGAAGCTCTCCCTCTTTTTTCAGGGACCTTTCTACAAGTCATGAGTTTGTCAATCTTCTATCACCAATAGGTGCGATCTCTCTCCACCACTGTCTGTGCATTGATCTCTGCATAAACGTTTCAAATCTTATTGCTTTCTCCTTTCTTTCATGCGTTCTTCAGCTTGGATGCAGCTCAGTCATTGCTTGTTATTGTGACAGGATTATCTTTCTTCTGGTTAACTCCTCATATATTTTGATATTATAGTCTTCATTATTAATTGCTTCCTTTACAGATAGCTGAGGTTTTCCTTTATCACATCATGGGATGTACATCCTGTCTATGACTTGATTGCTATCTAATACTCTATGCATCACCGGCAGCTGTCTGTCTTCTTTGGATGCCATTTTTTCCTTCTCCTCTCTATTCCACTCGATCACTCCAGCAATATTCTTTACTACTGGAATACCCCAACATATTAATGGCTCAGATCACGTTCTTAGACTTCAGTTTTGTCCATAGAGTAGTTCGCATACATCTGTTATATTGTTTCCTCACTTTTTCTTTCAATTTCTTCTTTTGTATCAGTTCACTGATTCCAAGATATTTGTAGGGGTCATGCTGAGATATCCTGGATAGTTCCTTCATTAACTTGCATGGCATCAGATTGTACCAGTCTGGCCATTTTTACAGATGCTGACACACAGTTAGCCAAGCCAACGCATAGCTTTATATCTTCACCAAACTTTTCCACACATCAGCAATCTCTGTAGCTCCTTTTTGTGATTGTTCATGTAGTTTCAGATTGCTCATGTCTAACAAATTGTTAACTGGTTGTTGCTCTTTGCTGATATGGTAAATTGTGGTTATCTCAACAAGCGTCCATGTCAATGGCAGCATGGTTACCACAAACAGCACTGGTGCTAAGGAATCCCCTTGATTTCTCTTTTAAGTTGAACCTCACCAATGAGTCCCTTCCAGATAAAGTCTAGTGCTCCAGTTAAATATAGATTACTGCAGAAAGGAAATGATCTGTGGATGAACCACGGACATTTTCAGTGTATCAGTGATCCTTGATTGTGAGACACCGTTGGATGCTCTCTGGTAGTCTGCCCACACAATAGCTATTTTTTTTCCTTCTTTGTTTTTGGTTTATAACAAATGATGAAAAATGGAATTGACTGGGTGATGAAAATTACTTTTTCTGACCATCTCTAACATTTGTACAGAACCAACCATGACAAGGCCTTAATCTCACCTAATGGTAATATAAAATAAATAATAATAAAAGAAGAAGTGGTATTTTCAGGGTCTTTATTTGTTATATTTAATTCCTTTGGGTCATGGACTTTCTTTAATTTTATCTGAAGTAGAAAGACTAGAAGTTGGTTGGTGTTTAACGGATGCTTGATAGTAATAATCTTCTGTAATTTGAGGAAAATAAATGGGCAGCTGTATTGCAGAGGTTAATATATTAATGCACAAAATATTTTTGAGATCTCTGGGACAAGGATGCTACTGAAGAACACTGCTCTCTTGTCATGCCATTTTCTGTGTCACAGAGTCATAAAAATAGCCATGCTGAGACAGACCTGCCATCTAAATCCTCTATCCCATTTCTGACAGTGACCAGGAACAGATGTTCAGAGGAAGATTCAAGAACCTTACAATAGACATTATATTTACTATCCCTTTCAGTAATATTATCATAATTAATCATAATAACTCTGGATACTTTTTCATACCCTATTTCTTTTTGAATTTTGCTACATTTATGGTCTCAGCGTATCCCTGTGGCAAGAAGTACCACAATCTAATTGTGTGTCTTCTTCATACCATCTGCACATGCATGGAAAACCATCCCAACACTACTGAACCAATCCACCCTCCTCATCTTTTGCAGATTTTATAGAAAGAAAGAAAGAAAGAATGACCTGACTGAATGGGTGTTTTCCATTCAGCTCTTCTAGTTTTTGAGCATTTCTTCTTCTCTATAGACATGATACTCCATGCACTGGAGTGTTTAGACTAAATGCATAGATCCCCGCAGCCTTTCTGCATGCAGATATCCAGCTGAGGAGAGCAGGACTTTCACTTTTAGACCACCCGCAGGCTTGAGCCCAAACAACAGTGTGTCTCATCTCAATCCTGCAGACAGATTCACAGTGATGGCAGTGGTCCATATTCACACTTAATTTGTTCTAGCTCTTCACTGAAGTAAGCCTTTTCCAAGACTGGGCACTATGTGAATATTTACATGAACATCTGAGGTTTCACAAAGCCTATGGAAGTGAAAAGGGGGATCTATGAGTCGATAATTAAACCTGCACTTTGGTAGGGCTCTGAATGCTGGGTACTGAGCAAGAGACAGGAACAGATCTTGAATACAGTGGAAAGAAAACAATTAAGATGAGTGCTTGGAGTTACAAAGATTGACCATGTTTGGAATGAACAAAGCAGGGGAAGTGTGAAGGTGGTACCAGTTATAGAAAAGCTGAGGGAGGCCAGGCTTAGAGTGTGAAAAGAAGATCGGATAAGAAGGGGTTAAATTTAGAAGAAGCGGGTAGGTAGACCCAGAACTAGCTGGATGGTTGTCATAGTAAAGGATTTGATTAACTACAGAGTTTCTGAGGTATAGCATTCAAGAGAGACTGGAATGAATTAGAAGGACACAAAGAGCCAATCCCATGTACATGGGAGTAAGGCTGGAAGAAGGATTGAGTCCAGTAAGTGCAGTAAAAGGTTGCGATATTGTATTTCAAGATAGTCCCAGTGACAGATATGAAAGTGTCCGGTAAAATCCTGCACAAACCCTAATGAATTACCTTAAACCTTATTGAATTAAGGTAAATATCTTTGAAGTTGATTGTAATAAAAATGCAAATATTTATGTACTCTTACAGTATTTTATGGAGCTCATTTAGGAGGAAGTTCTGATTAGTGCAATCTCTGGGAGACATTAGGAACTTCAAAGGACATTTGAGGATAAGACATGTGCAGTGAATTTTCAAGGAAATTCTTGGGAAGTGAGGAAGGGAATGTGACTGACTTCTCTGGAATCCCTCATTCTGAAGCTGTATTTTGAGTAGAGACCTATTGTCTGACTGATTACATTTTCCAGGTCTCTTCAAAGAGCTAAAGTGGATAAATGAGTCACTCACAGAATCAGGAGTTGTTCTTGTTCTGAGCTGAGGATGTGATATACTTGAAACAGCAGGAAAAATCCTGGGTGGAGACTGAAGGAGAGCTTCTGCCAGAGCCCAGGCTGCAGTAGGGGCTGATCACTGCTAAGCTTATTAGCATATGTATAGATTCTTTTATTATTTTTAATACATTTTCTCTGTAGTGCTTTTACCTTATGAATAAAACATGCTTACTTAGAAAGAGCTGTGTGGTAATTTACAAACATAGCAATTACACTGTTTAGCATCTGCGAGCAGAGAAGTGAAGCTGGTCTGTTAGGCAGGATATCTTTTACTGGAAATAATAAATTGAAGTCTGGGAACAGGTTATCCTCAAAATACCCTCCCCAGCTGGGAGAGAGATGCAGGTCTCTTCTTAAGAAACGCAATGGCTGGAGAGTGGGAAGCCTGAGAATTGGTGCTGTGGCTGGACCATAGAGGGAGAGTACAGGTGCAGTTGGTCTGAACTGTGACAGCCATTTTACAATTTGCCCCATGTAAGAAGCAAACCACATTCAGCAAATCCTGAGAGTTGACATCCAGTTGCTGGTTCCAGCCCCATGATTCCTTTTCTAGGGAAAACAAAGTTCTCCCAATGCAAGTTTAGCTCCCTTGAGGTGCTGGCTGAATTCATGTCCACAAGATATGGCGTATCTGCCTTATAGAGGATGTCCTACCCATTGCACAGTGACCAGAAGAAAAATTCTGTGTAGCTCAAAATGTTGCCTCTTTCACCAATAGAAGTGGCCCAATAAAAGATAATAGCTCACCTATATTATCTCTCAGATAGATAGAGAGATAGATAGAGAGATAGATAGATAGTTGGATGGAAGGATAAATTCCACATAGAGAGGAACAAAGAGAAATAATGCGGATAGTGTACTGTGTCATAACATATTACAAAATTCAAAATTATGTATAGCAATCACACGAGGAAATGCTCAGAAATATATGAGGAAGTTTCTGGTCTCTTGAAAAAGACATAGACACATGTCATTCATTAGTCAGTCAAATGTTAGGAATGAATGTTGGCTTTGAGTCATTTGTGAACTCATCCTGATTTCTCTGAATGCTTTGACAAATAATTTGGATGGACAATTTCTTTTGCCTAGGTGTTGCTCATGACGTGCTGATGGTGCATGTAGATGACAACTACACTGAATGGGTGAATAGGTTTTTCTATCTCGGTAGTTGTTTGACAGCACAAGTTTCTATATCTGAAGAAGTCACATCTGATGAGTCTTGTGCCAATGACATTTCAGCAGCTTCAAAGCCCTCTGTTTCGGAGGCAGAATGTCTATGTGACAACTAAGAGACAAATATTCAATATGGTAGTGATGACAACTCTGTTACATGGAGCAGAAACATATTAATTACAAACAGCTGAGAAGATGAAATTAAACAGTTCTAAGTGTCAAAAATTATGACATATCCTTGACATCCACTGATTTGCTTTTCTCACAAACAGGGAGATACTTAAATAATCTCAGCAAGTTGCAGTCTTCAATTAGTTGAGAAGGATGATGGGGGTATGCACAATGTTCAGAAGACAGTATGCTTTTATGGAAGGTTTAAAGAGTTGAGGTAGAAGGAAGCAGAGCACGAATGCAACCATGAATGAGATTGAAAGATGCAATTTTTGGGGATTTCAGAAACCTAAAATCATCCCATCCTGACTCTTGTGAAAGGAAGAAGACTTGGAATGGACCATTCATGATGGAAACCCATTCTACATGCCCCCATGGCTGAGTTAGAGCCATGTGTTTCTGCTGCTGCTGATGTGCTGATGACTTTACAAAGTAAAAGAGCTTCAGAGAGCCTAAGAAAGCTCTGCCTCAAAATACCTTATAGACCAAGTTGTTAGTGTTGTGGACAGTTGTTAAGGATCCTAAGTTCTTATGGCTGCTGAGTGCTGCTGTTCTTGGAGCTCTGGTGCCAGCTGCACGAGCACGGAATGCAGCTTACCAATTCAGCAGACCTTGATGTTATTCGTAAAGAAAAAACACAGGCTTGGTTTTGTGGTGAAGGCCCTCGGCCAGGTTTATTGTCAGCAAGGCACAGTACTAGCGCCCTGTCCAAGGGGTCACAGGGACACTAACATCTGTATTTCTGTGACAAGACAGGACACTAGGGTCCTGTCCCTTGGGCCGATACAAAGATGCCCCTCATAGGGCTTCTCCTTTTATACATTTATACAAAAAAGTGCCATCCTGCACTCCAGATGATGTTAATTACCACTGTCATCCTCGTACTTGCTAGTTAGAACAAAACATCCTCACCCATTATCCTGTCATCTCATTCTTATCTTTACGAGGAGTCGGTGTGTTCTTGTACCATCTCTCAGGGATATGTTTACATAGTTACTCAGAGAGTTGTGTGGTTTTGTACCATCCTCTCTGATCAGGAATTGGCCTACCTGGTGCATTGTTATTTTGCCAAAGCCCAGCCTACCCTGGTTCCCAGCCTTTGGTTAATACAGTTACTTAGGCTTAGGTTTCCAGCAAGGCCTACAGCACAAAGATTAAAGCACTTTCCTGAGAGATAGGAGACCTTACTTCAGATCTCTGCTCTACATCAGATCGAGAAGAAATTGCATGAGGATGTCCCATGACCCAGGTGAGTTCCCTAACCACTAGGCTAAAAGCAACTGTGAATCTTGTGGTACTTTATAGACTAACAGACAAATTGGAGCATAAGCATTCGTGGATGAATACCCACTGATTCAGATGCATGTGGGAAGGCACTAAGGTGCCCGGTGCTACTTTGTGACTTTTACTTGTGCTGCTGTTTGTTTGTTTTGCCCTGGATTAAACAATTTGGCTTTTTTTTCTAATTCACAAATAGTATTGGGTCAACCAAACTGCATTTTTCAGTGACTAAACTTCTTGTCTGAAAATTTTTACCCGGTTGTATTCAGAAGAGCTCCTTTTTCATCTCATCTCCTGTTCTTTCCTGCCATCTTATACAGGCTGCTTTCTCGTCCCCTAACCTGTGTATCCAGCTGTTGGTGATTTTTTTAAGGATGGTTGGCCAGTCCCCATTCATTTTCCTCCACTGCGCTCTTGTGGTAATTATACATTAAGACTAGGACCTTCAAAGGAGTCTAAGGGAGATGAAATGTGCTGCTGTTTGTGCATCTAACTCCTTCAGCTGCTTTGAGAATCTCAGCCTAAACACACGCCTTTTTAATTGACTGTCACTGAGATTGGGTACCTAAATCACTTGGATGCCTATGATAACTCAAGCCTCAATGCTCTCATTCTAAGGTAAAATATATCATTGCTCAAGGGCTGACAGAGCACAATGTTACTGGGAGCTTGTTACAGAGAGTGAACTTCAGAGTTTGTCCCAGGGGGAACAAGACAGCATTTAAACAACGCTCAAGAATCAGCTCCTAGTCTTGGAGTCAGCTAAGGAAAAGCTCTTTTCTTCACTCCTACTGATAACCCTACACACCTTGCAGGGTTTCATTGCTCCAGTAAAGAATATTGGATCTCCTTGGATGCTGTATTGCAGAGACAGACGCACAGACTAGATAGACAAATCGATAAGGAGGTAGATAGACCAAGCAAAGAGAAAATCACAGGTCAGAATGATCTCACCATATGTATGAACTGTACTTAAAAGCCGGTAAGTTGATTCATAATTTTATTCCTTTTAAATTTTTGTATCCTGTTCATTTCAAAGGAACCGATTCTGCCCCTCTTATCTAGGGATGAGTCTCTTCAGTTACATTGACTTCTACCTGGCTGAAGCAGTCTGCTCACACAGACTTGGTTACAGCACAGGGACCATTCTTGGCAAAAACTGATTTACTTAAATCACCCAGCTCTCTCTTTCTCTGTCTTTCTCAAGGCAGCACTGAAATAGCTGAAAGCAGGTGTGTGTGTGTGTGTGTGTGTGTGTGTGTGTGTGTGTGTGTGTGTGTGTGTGTGTGTGTGTGTGTGTGTGTGTGTGTATGTGAGGGGGAGGTCAGGGGAAGGGCACTCTGTGGAAAATGCCCTTGGAATTGAATTTGCCTGTGCACAGAATCTGCCTGTGTTGACATTCAGGTTCTGGTACAAGGTCCATCTCTTTGCTTAGGCATTTGTTTCATGAGCTGATAATAGAGGAAAAGTTCAGTTTCTCTCTAGGGTTGTATGGGGACAAACTTCATTTTGACATTGGACAGAACATTTATTTCATTGCCTTTGCCATTAATAACTGATGTCAAAATAGCGATTCACTTCCAGGAGGGCAGGATAAATTATCTACTGTCTATGCGGACTGATATTCAGATGTGCAGAAAGCTGAGTCAAAAATCCTGCTGAGTCAGGGTTTAAGCGACTTAGGAGCAAATATCTCCTTCATTTTCTCTCAGACCCCCTCTTTTCAAATTATGTCACTATGTCGAGATAAGGTTTGCTGGTCACATTCATTTCTTCTTGATACTGACTCGCATGACCTTCTCATAAATAAACTAGAGAAATACAGCCTAGATGGAGCTACTATAAGGTTGGTGCATAGCTGGTTGGAAAACAGTTCCCAGAGTTCAGTTATCAGTGGTTCACAGTCATGCTGGAAGGGCGCAACAAGTGGGGTCCTGAAGGGATCGGTTCTGGATAGGGTTCTGTTCAATATCTTTCTCAGTGATTTCGATAATAGCATAGAGAGAACAAATAGTGTTTGGAGATGATACCAAACTAGGAGGGGTTGAAAGTGCATTGAAGGATAGCATTATAATGGAAAATGATCTGGACAAACTGGAGAAATGGTCTGAAGTAAATAAAATGAAATTCAGTAAGGGCAATTGAAAGTACTAAACTTAGGAAGGAACAATCAGTTGCACACATACAAAAAGGGAAATGGCTGCCTAGGGAGGAGAACTGTGGAAAGGGATCTGGAGGCGATAGGGGACCATAAGCTTAATATGAGTTAACACTGTAACACTGTAGCAAAAAAAAAAAAGCATCATTCCGGGGTGTGTTGGGCTGAGTGTTGTAAGGAAGACATGAGAAGTAATTCTTCCACTCTATTCCACACTGATGAGCTCTCAGCTGGAGTATTGTGTCCAGTTCTGGGTGACACATTTCAGGAAAGATGTGGACAAATTGGAGAAAGTCCAGAGAGGAACAACAAAAATGATTAAAGGTGTAGAAAATATGACCTATGAGGGAAGATTGAAAAAAATGGGTTTGTTTAGTCTGGAGAAGAGATGAGTGAGAGGGGACATGATAACAGTTTTGAAGTACATAAAAGGTTATTACAAGTAGGAGGGAGAAAAATTTTCTTAAACTCTGAGGATAGGACAACAGGCAATGGGCTTAAATTGCAGCAAGGGTGGTTTAGGTTCGACATTAGGAAAAACTTCCTAACTGTCAGAATGGTTTAGCACTGGAATAAAATACCTGGGAAGGCTGTGGAATCTCCATTTTTGGAGATTTTTAAGAGCAGGTTGGACAAACACCTGCCAGGGTGCCAGGAATCTAGCGGACTGGAGTAGGTGACCTCTTGAGGTTCCTTTCAGTTCTATGATTCTATGATTCTTCTTTTTGAAAAATCCTAATTATTTTAATAGGTAAGAATCCAAATATGTACTGCAGATATTAAATAGTGTTTCCAACAAAATAGTCTAGAACAACTAACAGACTATAATGGAGAGGGAGATTATTTATATACATTTGGCCAGATATCCAGCTATTGTCAATTGGCCATACTTTCATTGCATCCAATCTGCCAGATTCAATGCTGCTGTAATGCAGCTGTAGCTCTATTGAAGTCATAAGGCCAGACTGTAGAGAGAGAATAAATTCCTCTATAGCCTGGTGGTTTGAACACTCAACCCACATGCAGAAGACCAAGTATTCAGTGTCTCTGCACTGCTTCTTTTATGATGTATCCACAGAGGTACAGCTTCAAGAGGAGAGACCGAGGGAGCCCCTCATCAGACTAACCCTAAGTCAGAGTTGAGCAGGGTATTTGTGAATACCTGTAGGACCCAATTCTGGGACTTAGAATTGTAAAGTGGCAGTTAGGTGCGCAAATCTTTTTGTGTATCCAGCTTAATTTGTTTATTTAAAACACACAAATACCATCTGGTGTCACCCTCTGTCCCTCTCTCAATTTAGTCTACACATTTTGCAGCATGGAATAGGACTCTCTTTACATTCATCCTTCATAATAAGTGTTAATCTCATTTTTTTCTGGTCTTCCAGGTCACAGATTTCCTGAATGCATGATAATGAAAAATCAAACCACAGTGACTGAATTTATCCTCCTGGGACTTTCCAGTGACCCACAGATGCAGATTTTCCTCTTCTCAATGTTTTTACTAATTTACCTAATCACTCTGGGTGGAAACATAGTGATCATGGTGGTGATAAGAGCTGATTCTCACCTTCACACCCCTATGTACTTCTTCCTCTTCCATTTATCCTTTGTTGACATCTGCTATTCCTCAGTCACAGTGCCTAAAATGCTGATGAACTTCATAGCAGAGCACAAAACTATTTCTGTCAATGGCTGCATTGCCCAGATGTTCCTTTTTAGCCTCTCAGCTGTTACTGAAGCTTTCATTCTCTCAGCCATGGCTTATGACCGCTATGCTGCAATCTGTGATCCATTACATTACGTACAGACAATGAGCAAAGGGATCTGTGTTCAGCTGGTGAGTGGTGCATGGACTATGGGCTTCTTCTATGCCCTTCTTAACGCAGTTTTTGCTCTCAAGTTGCATTTCTGTGGGCCCAATCAAATCAACCATTTCAGTTGTGAGCTCCCTCCTCTGTTACAGCTGTCCTGCACTGACACCTTTACCAAACAAGTGGTGCTTCTTACTTCTTCTTTGGTATTTGGGTTGAGCTCCTTCCTCCTTACCCTAATCTCCTACATTCACATCATCTCCACCATCCTGAGGATATGCTCTTCCGAGGGCAGGCATAAAGCCTTCTCCACCTGCAGCTCCCATCTTATTGTGGTTGGCTTATTGTACGTTACAAGTTTTCTCCAGTACACAAAACCTAGCTCGGTCTCCTCTGTGGTGCTGGATGAAATATTCTCCATCCAGTACAGCATCTTGACCCCCATATTAAATCCCATCATCTACAGCCTGAAACACAAAGAGGTGAAAAGAGCTCTAAGGAATATATTGGGGAAATTCAGGTTTCTCAATTAGTGTTGATTCTCTCTTTTTTTTTTGTCAGCAGAGATTTGTGGGTAATTAGTGTATGGGACATTCTCAGCTCAGATAACTGAATGACACTTTAAGCCAAATCTTTCACTGGTCTAAATCAGTGCAGATCCATTGAAGTCAATTGGCCAGATCCGCAGAGTGTGTAAATCAGCATAGCTCCATTGGAACCAATGGGTGCTGGAGTTAGACTCACAAAGGGTCTTGAATAGGAGAAACTGAGAGATATCCCTTAACATAGTGTCCAGGGCATGTACATGGGAGGGGACAGATCTTTGTTTCAATCATTTCTCCTCTTCAGACACTTGAAGCGGGGGTCTCCTACATCTGAGATGACTATCACTGGGATAAAAGTTATGCCAGAGCTCTTATTCCTAATTCTGTCTCCTTGTTTGCACAAAATCAAATGGATAAAACTGGCCATGAACAAATTCATGTGGAAATTAGAGAAAAGTTTCTCATCCTCAGAAGGGTGAAGTTCTGGAACAACCTTCTAATAGGAGCTGTAGGGATGCACAGCTTAATTAGTTTTAAGAAAGTGTTGGATAAATTTATGACAGTGTGATGGTGTGGAGCAGGGCTCAGCAACCCTGGGCCTCACTTCTGGTTTATGTTTTATGTTCCTAAAGGACATGCTTCAGGGTTTCAGCCGGACACCACCATTCATGAAGGAATCCTGCGTCCTCCCACTAATAGATTCTGCGATGATTTTTTTTGTCTCCTTCCTCTGAAGAATCAGGGATGGCCACAGTTGGACATAGGATCTTCGATGGGATGGGCCAGAACTCTGAGGTGTTACTAAGTTTTCTCTCTCTCAGATGTTTTCCTACACTGTTCTTGCTCACATAGTAAGGGACTAACTGAAAATTAGCTAAGGACACAAAAACTAACTGCACTTTTTTTTAAGTACATCAGAAGCAGGAGGCCAGACAAACAATCAGTGGGGCCACTGGACAATCAAGATGCTAAAAGAACACTCAAGAAAGACATTGCTGTTGTGGAGAAGCTAAATGAATTCTTTGCAATAATCTTCACTGCAGAGGATGGGAGGGAGATCCCTTCATTTTACGTGATAAATTAAAGGAACTGTCCCATACTGAGCTGTCAGTAGAGGAGGTTTTGGAACAAATTGATAAATTATACAGTAATTAGTCACGAGGATCAGATGGTTTTCATCCAAGAGTCCTGAAGATACTCAGATATGAAATTGCAGAACTTCTTCTTTTCTTTACAGTCATAAAATCTATCATTTCACATGCACTTTCTCCCAAAATTGCCTTCCACCTTCAGATTTGCAAACACTTCCTCCTTGTTGGTTAGAATCAAGTGTAAAATGGCCACATAGCCACACCTTTCACCCCAACTCTGACCCCCCCACCCCTCAGCTAAACTCCTTACTCCCATTCTGGCCCAACCTGAGTAGCTAGGTTTTGTAGTCCTGAGGTCCCAAATGAAACCATTGCAGAGTAATAGGTCACATCCATAGACTCTTATTGTATACGTGTGTGGGGTTTTTGTTTGGTTTGTGTTTTCAGAAAACCTAAGAACGCATTTGCACTGAAAACACTCAGTTCAGCCTACATGAGTAATGAAGGTTTATCCTGATTGTTAGATCAAGTTTGAGATTTTAAAGAATTGTAAGGGAGGTGCCCAAATCCTATTGATTCTCCCAGTGACTTTAACACCATAAACCAGAGCAAGATTCTTATTTTTATGTATTTGAAAGTAAGACCTCATGGGTTCAGAACCCAAGTCTGCAGAGGTATTAGTCACTTAACCACTCAAAAATGCTACACAGTATCAGTCGTAACCAGCCTGCACTCCATATCCCATGACCTGCTGTGGAGATAGACCATGGGAAGTTCCACATTAAGGGTTTGATAGGCAGCAGCCCCATGGCACCTTGCCCTATATAAACCCAAGGGGTGCTCTGGGAAGTGTCCAGGCAACAGCATTGATCTTCTGTAGTTGCTCTGACTGTTCTGGCTCTGTGTTCTTGAGTTCCTCGCTTGACTGTGGCTTGTTTTGGACTTTGCCTCCTGACTTAGACTCTGAAACTTGACTTGGACTCTGATACTCGGTATTGACCCTGGCTTGGAACTGACTATGAACTCCTTGGCTACTCTGAGACTCAAGTTTGCCCCTTGACCCTGATTGCCCTATTTGAGTTCCTGATATTGATAGTCTTCCTAACAGCCCATGGAAGTGGGGAGTGATGTAGCTCCTAGAGCTAGCTTGCCTTTAGTATATTCAGTGCCTTACGTTCCTTATATTTAGCTATTTTCATTACACTCAGCTGTAATGCAAGAAACATACAGGCCTGTATCCTGTAAGATATTAGCTGAAGCATTAGTTAGCAGAAGTGTGGTCAAGTAGGCTGCAACCGTTGGCACAGATCAACCTTTATCTTTAGGTTTGGGGAACTAGGAAGAGCTTGCTCAATGGCAGGAGTTAGATTGGTCCAGTAAGTGTTGCCACAAGGAACATGGAAGTAATAACTGCAAATCTGCTTAAGCAAGGGGTAATGGGTTTGGTCATGAGCGAAAATGGTCGTTATAGGTATTAATATACTAATCTGTAGAAGAAAGACAACTCAATATTAGTAGGATGAGGAAATACAAATACAGGGGAGGGAGGCCCTACTGAATATGCATTAGATATAGTGGTGTCAGTGTAACACAGTGGTTCTCAAATTTTTGTATTGGTGATCCCTTTCACATAACAGGCCTCTGAGTGTGATCCATTGCCTCGTTATAAATTAAAACACAATTTAAAAAAAAATATTTAACACTATTATAAATCCTGGAGGTGAGTGGCATTTGAGGGTGGAGGCTGTCAGTTTGTGACATATGTAATAACCACATGAGAGCCTGGGAGTTGGAGGGGGGTCATGACCTTCAGTTTCAGAACCTCTGGCATAACATATTATAGAAGTTGCATCCCAGTCTGTGGATGGAAGGAGGGAGAGATTAATCCCTTGGGAGGAGCCAGAATGATGGCCACTGCTGATGAGAATGAAGATAATGGCTAATATTTCAGGTTGTTTGCAAGGGATGGTGTGAGAATATGGATGTGCAGATGTACATTCTGTAGTCTCTCTATCTGCCTTACTAAATTAGAATGTTTGTGACTTTGCTAAATATAATAATGAACTATTTGTAAATACAGAAGAATTCCTATAGTATGACTGTTGCAACTGTGCACATCGGGGTTCCCAACCATATAGTAAATTTAATAATACTGGTTATAGGACAAGAACCTATCAACCCTCAGAGATAGAACTAGGAATTCTCAAGTGATCATGTCAAGGTTTTTTCCCCACTTTGAACTTTTGAGTACAAAAGTGGGGACCTGCATGAACACTTCTAAGCTTAATTTCTAGCTTAGATTTGATATGCTGCCACCATCCAGAAATTCAGTGTCTGGTACACTACCTGTCCTCCCAAAAAACTTTTCCCTCCCTGGGCTGCCTTGAGAGACTTCACCAATTCCCTGGTGAACACAGATTTAAACTCCTTGGATCTTAAAACAAGGAGGAATTAACCATCCCCTCTCCTTCCCCCCCCACCAATCCCTGGTGAGTTAAGACCCAATCCTCTTGGATCTTAAAACAAGGAAAATCAATCAGATTCTTAAAAAGATAGCTTTTAATTAAAGAAAGAAACGGTAAAAATTATCTCTGTAAAATCAGGATGGAAAAGGCTTTACAGGGTACTCAGATTCATATAGACCAGAGGGATACCCCCCCAACAAGCCTTAGATTCAAAGTTACAGCAAACAGAGGTAAAAATCCTTCCAGCAAAAAGAAACATTTACAAGTTGAGAAAACAAGCCTAAGACTAATCCACCTTGCCTGGCTATTACTTACAATTTTGAAACATGACAGACTGATTCAGAAAGGTTTGGAGAGCCTGGATGTACGTCTGGTCCTCTTAGTCCCAAGAGCGAACAACCTCCAAAACAAAAAACAGAAACAAAGACTTCCCTCCACCAAGATTTGAAAGTATCTTGTCTCCTCATTGATCCTCTGCTCAGGTGTCAGCCAGGTTTGTTTAGCTTCTTAGCCCTTTACACCTAAAAGAGACATTAACCCTTAACTATCTGTTTATGACAGATCAATATAATTAATACATAACCTACAGAACAGGCTACACTGGACCGGTTGTGTAGCGTGATTTGGGTATATTCTAAGGGTCCAGTCAGAGTTTGTGTGATGAAGTGGGAATTTTCTGAAATAATGTAATGAATGACATGCAAGACAGTCATGTGACTAGGGATTGCTACCCAGTGGATGCAAAGGGTTAAAATTGTCTAGGGGCTGAACAGGAGACATGGTGTGTGGGTGTGTCACCTCACTGTTTGGTGGGGTAGGAATGGGTCACTAAGGACCATCTGGAACTAACTCATTTCAATGGAAGATCCAGAAAGACAATGGGAGCCTCAAGGCTTGAACAACTGACACCTGCCCATGGACAACGCCAGCAGGCAGAATATGTGACCTCAGCATGGGTCTGCAGGAGAAGGAGAAGGATGTGCCAAGAGGTGTCAGGTGGATGGGTTAAGGGCAGTTCAGCAGCCCTCACCTAGGACTAACAGAGGGAGAGAGACAACAATGGATTCAAAGGCAACTTGCCTGGGTGGCGCCATGGCTGGACCAGGACGGACTGCAGGCTGTGCTTCTCTATGCCAACACAAGGACTTCCTGTGCAGAGCTCAGGGTGTGAAAGACCACAAGGATTTAAAGAAAAGTGGGACCCTGTGGGGGGGTCTGGCACATTGAAGGGGTTTCTCCAAGGGACTGTTTAAAAGTTGGGAGATAGCATAGATCCTATGAGCCATAAAAGGTGAACAATAAATTAACTAGTAGCCTACTTTAACTTATGCCATTTTATACCCTCGTGGTAGGCCAACCTACTAATCCACTCACCCTCTTGATATCTAACCACCTACCTATATATGCACAGGCTGAGATTTTTCAAGGAGCCCAAAGGAGTTAGTTGACAGTCAAAGCGATTGTGAAACCTAACTCCTTTAATCTCCATTGAAAATGTAAGATCACATCCAACTTGTCTCCCTTAGACTCAGACTTTAAATATTCTCCTTAAGTTCTTTGCTTTGCAGTCTGTAAAGTTTTCTCAAATATAATCATGCCTTCCTTCCTCTGAGCCAATGGTCTTCCAACTTCTTTCATGTCTATACTGCTTCTTTCAATACTTCAGTCTCTCCAGTTCTTGGTTTTGAAAGTATTCCTCTCTCCAGGCCAGAAGGAAGATTACCATATCACCAGATTTCCAAAGATAGATGCCTACTGGGATTTTCAAAAGCATCCAGGTACATAACTCCTTTGAAGTCAATGGGAGCTAGGTACACCTAGGTAATTAGCTCTCTCTTCAGTCACCTAAAGACCTTTAAAAATATGGCCCACAGACCTCTGGAGGACAGTGCATCACTGTTTGAGATCAGCTGTGCTAGATAATAGATATTGGTTTCTTCCTTGACTGACAAACCTGCATGAGCAAGATTCCTATCCAGTGTACTTTTTTAATCCTCAAATCCTTAGGTTTGATCTCACCTTTTACTCAGACCTAACTCCCTGTAAAACTCCCACTGACTGAGTGAAAATTGCATTTCAATGCATGTTGGGTGCTTAACTCCCTTAGGCTCCTTTGAAAATCCCAGCCTCCATTGCTTTACATAGACAAATCATAATTACACTCTTCTCAGGCAGACCTTAAGGTGAACAACAAAACAGGGAAGAACAAAGTCAAGTTTCCTGAGAGAACACCATGGACATTTCTCCTTTATAACAAACTACAGCACTTTTCCTAATGAAATGGAAACTGCAGGTGTCATTTCTAGAAGTGCCTAAATATTTAGAGCACAAGTCAATGGGACTTGGCTGACCAAGTTACCTGAAAGAGGAGGTGGTGTCCCTTCTTCCAACCATTAACCCAGTGTTCCTTACTGGTGTTTTGGAAGACCTGGGTTCAGTTCCCAATTCTACTTGCTGTAGAGCAGGGACTGAAACCTTGACCTCCCAGCTGAAGGCCCTGACTACTAGTATATAAGTACACAGGGGTGAAGTTTTCGTATTGAATCTATTTCACTTATATAAAATTCTTGGCTAGTCATTAGGGTAAAATTACACTGTAGCTCAGTGTTATGGGACTCCTTTGGTAGGTTCAACTCATTGGTCCATTAAGTGTGTGTATATGTATATATAGATATAATTAATTATTTATACATTGTGGAACAGCTTAACTACTCCACAATACCTTATAGCCCAGATATTAAGGCACTTTCCTCAGAGATGGGAGAACTCACTTCATAACTCTGCCTCTAAACCCAGGTAGAGAAGGGAAGAGAACCATGATCCCCCACATGCAAGGATAGTGAGCTAACCAATGGACTGAGACATAAGTGAGCTGGGTTCACTTCTGGACTTCACCAGTGACTTCTTAGGAGGGAGAGATAGCTCAGTAGTTTGAGCATTGGTGTGCTTAAATCCAGGATTGTGAGTTCAATCCTTGAGGGGACCATTTGGGGCAAAAATCTATCTGGGGATTAGCCGTGCTTTGAGCAAACAGTTAACTAGATGACCTCCTGAGGTCCCTTCTATCCCTGATGTTCTATGAACTGGAAGGGACTTGGAGAGGTCATCTAGTTTAGTCTCCTGCACTTATGACAGGTCTAAGTATTACCTAGACCATCCTTGACAGGTGTTTGTCCAACCTACTCTTAAAAATCTCCAATGATGGGGATTCCACAACCTCCTTAGGCAATTTATTCCAGTGCTTAACCACTCTGACAGCAAGTTTTTTCCTGAAGTCCAACCTAAACCGCCCTTGCTGCAATTTAAGCCCATTGTGTCTAATCCTTTCCTCAGATGTTAAGAACATTTTTCCCTCCTCTAGTAACAACCTTTTATGTACTTGAAAACTGTTAACATGTCCCCTCTCAGTCTTCATTTCTCCAGACTAAACAAACCCATTTTTTCCAAATCTTCCCTCATATGTCATGATTTCTAGACCTTTAATCACTTTTGTTGCTCTTCTTTGGACTTTCTCTAATTTGTCCACATCTTTCCTGAAATGTGGTGCCCAGAATTGGACGCAATACTCCAACTGAGGTCTAATCACCGTGGAGTAGAGCGGAAGAATTACTTCTCGTGTCTTGTTTACAACATTCCTACTAATACATCTCATAATAGTGTGTGCTTTTTTTGCAACAGTGTTACACTGACTCATATTTAGCTTGGGCTCCACTATGACCCCCCAGATCCCTTTCTGCAGTACTCCTTCCTAGGCATCCATTTCCCATTTTGTACGTGTGCAATTGATTGTTCTTTCCTAAGTGGAGTATTTTGCATTTGTCCTTATTGAATTTCATCCTATTTATTTCAGACTATTTCTCCAGTTTCTCCAGATCATTTTGAATTATAATCCTATCCCCCAAAACATTTGCAACCACTCCCAGTGGTACAATCAACGAACTTAATAAGTGTACTCTCTATGTCATTATCTATATCCTTGATGAAGATACTGAACAGAACCCCATCCAGAACTGATCCCTGTGAGACCCCACTCAATATGTCCTTCCAGCATGATTGTGAACCACTGATAACTACTCAGGGAATTATTTTTCAACCACTTATGCACCCACTTTATAGTAGTTCCATCTATTTTGTATTTCCCTAGTTTGTTTATGAGAGCCACATGAGACAGTATCAAAATCATATGTAGTCTATTTACTCCTTTTTTCCCATTAGCGAAGTTTAAGGCTATTCCCGTGTTGTCATATTATGGGAAAAGTATATTATGGTTTGATCTTCAAAGAAGTGTAGAGAAGATTAAATAATTTGCTATTAGGATGTCGAGCTCCTTTTGGCTGTTGCTGAGATTGGGTACCTAAATTCTGTGATAATCCAAGTCTCATTGCTCTCATTTTCAGGCATTACGAAGCATTGCTTGAGTGCTGATCCAGCCCAGTGCTACTGGGAGCTGTTACAGAGAGTGAACTTCGGGGATCTTGTCCCGAGAGGAACAAAACAGCATTTAAACCATTCTCAGGAAATCAGCTTTTAGTCTTGGAGGTAGTTCAGGAAAGGTTTTTTGCTCCACTCCCACAGATAACCCCACACAACTTGAGTAGTTTCAGTGCTCCGGGTAACGGGTCCAAGAGTCACATCCATAGACCTATTAGGTGTCTTAAGACATTTTATTACTGATGCAGCTAGACAGACTAGATAGCCAAATCAATAAGTAAGTAGGTAGACTAAAAACAGAGAAAATCACAGGTCAGAATGATCTCACTATATCTATGATCCACTTCTAAAAGGCAGGTGAGTTGATTCATATTCTTATTCACTTGAATCTTTCAATTTCAAAGGACTAGATTCTGCTCCACTTATCTAGGGGTGGGTCTCTCTGCAGAGTCCCATTAACTTCTGCCTGGATGCAACCCTCTGCTAACACTGTCAGTTACAGCACAGGAGCCGTGACTGGCAACCCAGCTACTATATGAATCACCCATCTCTCTTGTTCTCTGGCCTGGTCTACACTACGCTTTTAAACCAATTTTAAACCAATTTTAGTTAAACCGATTTAATGCTGTACCCGTCCACACTACGAGACCCTTTATATCGATATAAAGGGCTCTTTAAATCGGTCTCTGTACTCCTCCCCAAAGGGAAGAGTAGCGCTAAAATCCGTATTACCATATCAGATTAGGGTTAGTGTGGCCACAAATCGAAGATATTGGCCTCCTGGCGGTATGCCACAGTGAAGCACTGTGACAGCTCTGGACAGCAATCTGAACTCGGATGCACTGGCCAGGTAGACAGGAAAAGCCCCGCGAACTTTTGAATTTCATTTCCTGTTTGGCCAGCGTGGAGCTCTGATCAGCACAGGGGACCACACAGAGCTCATCAGCACAGGTAGCAATGCAGTCTCCTGAGAATCGAAAAAGAGCTCCAGCATGGACCGCACAAGAGGTACTGGATCTGATCTCTATATGGGGAGAGGATTCAGTGCTAACAGAAATCAGTTCCAAAAGACGAAATGAAAAAATATTTGAAAAAATTTCCAAGGCTATGATGGCCAAAGGCCACACCAGGGACTCAGTGCAGTGCAGAGTGAAAGTTAAGGAGCTCAGACAAGCCTACCAGAAAACCAAAGCAGCAAACGGAAGGTCTGGGGCAGGGCTGAAAACATGCCGCTTCTATGCTGAGCTGCATGCAATTTTAGGGAGTTCCGCCACCACTACCCCACCCCTGTCGTGGATTCTGAGGTGGGGGTTGTAATCTCAACCATGACTGAGGATTCTATGGAGGGAGAAGATGAGGAGGAGGAGGAGGAAGAGGAGGACTACCTTGCAGCGAGCACACAGCACTCCTTTAGCCCCAACAGCCAGGAGCTTTTTGTGACTCAGACAGAGTTACCCTCCCAGCCCTCCCAAGCCACTAGCCCAGACAGTGAAGCCATGGAAGCGACCTCTGGTAAGTGTACCTTTGTAAATATAAAATATGGTTTAAAAGCAAGCGTTTTTTTAATGATTGATTTGCCATGAGGGCTTGGGATGCATTCACGGCCAGTAAAGTTATTGGAAAAGTTTGTTAACATGTCTGGGGATGGAGCGGAAATCCTCCAGGGACATCTCCATGAAGTGATCCTGGAGGTACTCCAAAAGCCTTTGCAGAAGGTTTCTGGGCAAGGCAGCCTTGTTCTGTCCACCATGGTAGGACACTTTACCACGCCATGCATGTAGTAAGTAATCGGGTATCATTGCATGACAAAGCATAGCTGCGTATGGTCCCGGTGATTGCTGGCAATCAAGAAACATCCATTCTTTATCTCGCTCTGTTATCCTCAGCAGAGTGATATCTTTCATGGTAACCTGGTTGAAATTCAGGAATTTAATTAAAGGGACAGAGATGGACATTTTCCCACTGGGCCATTGCTTAAAAGAAATGCTTCCTTGCACATAGCCAAGTGGGCGGAGGGGAGGAAGGATAGCGCTAAGCTTTTTTGCGTTTGGCTAGCAGGAATCGTCCCAGCTACCAGCCACGCAGTGGGGGGAGGGAAGGGTGGTGATTAGCAGTGATCTTCCATGATACAAGCCAAGTGGTGGGGGGAGGGGTAAAGCAATCAGCCTAAAGAATTGGATGGGGGGGTTGGCTTCTGCTGCTGCATGTTAACAGGAAGAAGCATCAGAGGGCACTGTGTATATGAACGCTGGAGAAGCCAAAAGACAATGTCTTACCATGTCCGCATGCAAGCTGAATTGTGATGCCCGGACCTGCGTCTGTAAGATCTGTAACACCAGAGAGGCAGGCACTCAATATTAAGATGCAAAATGCGACCTTGTAGTGAAATCACATGTGCTATGTAAGGTGAATAGTGTTGTTCACTGTGAAAGAGTATAACCATTGTTCTGTAAAATGTATCTTTTTAAATACTTCTCTCCGTTTTTTTCCTCCCTCATGCAGCTGCACATTTTTCAAGCCTTCCTACTCCATCCCGAAGGCTCTCTCAGATAAGGCAGAGGAAAAAGAAGACGCGAGACGAAATGTTCTCGGAAATCATGGAAGTAACCCGCAATGAAAGAGCTCATCTGAATGACTGGAAGGACGTGGTAGCAAAGTACAGGAAAGATGACAGTGAACGTGAGAACAGGAGGGACCAACATGAGGATAGAAGGGATGAACGTGAGCACAGGAGAGACGCTCGAGATGAGAGGTGGTGGCAGGAAGATCAGCGGTGGAGGGATGCAACGCTGGAGCTGCTGTGTGATCAAACTGATATCCTCCGACGTCTGGTGGCCCTTCAGGAAGAGCAGCGGGGTCACAGAGTGCCACTGCAGCCCCTGTGTAACTACCTTCACCCCTCACCATGTTCCATATCTTCCTCACCTAGACGTGTAAGAATGCATGGGGGAAGGCTTCGTGCACCTGCCCACTTCACCCCAGTGGACAGTCCAACCAAAAGGTTGTTATTACATTGAAATGTATTTAATGGCCTTTTCCTTCCCTCCTATGCTCCTCCCAAACCACACCTGGGATACCTTGTCAGTTCTCTGCCCTTTTTTATAATTACTTTTTAATAATGAATATATGATTTTTAAACGATAGTGACTTTATTTCATTAAGCAAGCTGTAATCGAAGGGGGAGGGTGGGTTGCTTACAGGGAATGACTTTTAATAAAGAATACATGATTTTTAAATGACAGTGACTTTATTTCCTTAATCAAGCTGAAATCGAAGAGGGAGGGTGGGTTGCTTACAGGGAAGGAGTCAATAAAGGGGGAGTGTTCATGAAGGGGAAACAAACACAGCAGTCACACCATACCCTGGCCTCTGATGAAACTCGTTTTCAAAGCTTCTCTGATGCGCACCGCTTCCTGGTTTGCTCTTCTAATCGCCCTGGTGTCTGGCAGCGTGTAATCAGCGGCCAGGTGATTTGCCTCAGCCTCCCACCCTGCCATGAAGGTCTCCCCCTTACTCTCACAGAGATTGTGGAACACACAGCAAGCAGCAATAACAAAGGGGACATTGGTTTGGCTGAGGTTTGAGAGAGTCAATAATGTGCGCCAGCGTGCCTTTAAAAGGCCAAATACACATTCTACCACCTTGCTCAGCCTGTAGTTGAACAGCTCCTGACCACTGTCCAGGCTGCCTGTGTATGGCTTCATGAGCCATGGCATCAAGGGGTAGGCTGGGTCCCCAAGGATAACTACAGGCATTTCAACATCCCCAACTGTTATTTTCTGGTCTGGGAAGTAATTCCCTTGCTGCAGCAGTTTAAACAGAGCAGTGCTTCTGAAGACGCGAGCGTCATGGACCCTTCCTGGCCATCCCATGTGGATGTTGGTGAAACGTCCCTTGTGATCCACCAGTGCTTGCAGCACCATTGAAAAGTATCCCTTTTGGTTTATGTACTGGGTTCCCTGGTGCTCCGGTGCCAAGATAGGGATATGGGTTCAGTCTATCGCCCCCCCCCCTCAGTTAGGGAATCCCATTGCAGCAAAGCCATCCACTATGACCTGCACGTTTCCCAGAGTCACAACCTTTCGTAGCAGCAGCTTAATGATTGCTTTGGCTACTTGCATCACAGCAGCCCCCACAGTAGATTTTCCCACTCCAAATTGATTCCCGACTGACCGGTAGCTGTCTGGTGTTGCAAGCTTCCAGAGGGCTATTGTCACTCGCTTCTCCATTGTGAGGACTGCTCTCATCTTGGTATTATGGTGTTTCAGGGCAGGGGAAAGCAAGTCACAAAGTTCCATGAAAGTGCCATTATGCATGCAAAAGTTTCACAGCCACTCGGAATCGTCCCACACCTGCAAAACTATGCAGTCCCACCAGTCTGTGCTTGTTTCCCTGGCCCAAAATCGGCGTTCAATGGCTAGAACCTGCCCCATTACCAGTAGGATCTCCAAAGCGCAGGGGCCCACGGTTTGAGAGAATTCTGTGTCCATGTCCTCATCACTCTTGTCGCCGCTCTGCCGTAGCTGCCGCCTCCTCCTCACCTGGCTTTGCAGGTCCCGGTTCAGCATAGACTGCATGATAATGCGCGAGGTGTTTACAACATCCACTATTGCGGCGTTGATCCGAGCAGGGTCCATGCTTGCTGTGCTATGGCGTTTGCACAGTTCACCCAGGAAAAAAGGCGCGAAATGGTTGTCTGCTGCTTTCATGAAGGGAGGGGTGAGGCTGTATCCAGAACCACCCGCGACAATGATTTTTGCCCCATCAGGCACTAGGTTCTCAACCCAGAATTCCAAGGGGTGGGGAAGACTGCGGGAACTATGGGATAGCTATGGGATAGCTACCCACAGTGCAATGCTCCAGAAATTGACGCTAGCTTCGGACCATGGACGCACACCATCGAATTAATGTGCTTAGTGTGGCCGCGTGCATTTGACTTTATACAATCTGTTTTATAAAACCGGTTTATGTAAAATCGGAATAATCCCATAGTGTAGATGTACCGTCTCTCTCTCAAAGGTACTGAGACAAATTAGATCAGTTGGTGCATCTTAGAAGTAGGGTTTGTGTTTGGGAGTGGTGAGGTCGGGGGCAGGGCATTCTCTGGAGATGACGCTTAGTTCTGGAGTTCACTTTGCACAGAATCTGCCTGTGACATTCAGGTTCTAGTACAAGATCTCTTTGCTTGGGCATTTGTCTGATGAGCTGATAAAGGCGAAAAGATTTAGTTTCTCTCTGGCAGACATTTGAGTTTAAACATCAATTTGGCATTGGATAGAACATTGGCTTCATTCCCATTCCCACTAAAAATCAATGTTAAAATAATCATTCACTTCCAAGAGGGCAGGACAGATTCATGTACGTATGAGCAGCCTGATATTCAGACTTGCAGGACACTGAGTCAAAAGGAGGAAGCTGCTGTCTAAAACGTATCCCCATGTGTCACTTATAAATACTGGCTGACTGGATTCTGTAGGTTTAGGTAGTCAGGAGTCTTGTTAAACCCTTGACAGAATTCCTGTATTTCAGGTGCTCAAATTCATTCATTCTCCTTGGACTTTCCTTCACATTCTCACAGTGCCTAAGAGAAGTGTCTGCTGGAAGTCACTGACCATGATGTCTTGCAGTCCTGTTACGTTTTACTCCTAGCTCTAATAACTGCTAGGATTGTGTTTGTTCTAGTTTTCTACAATTGCTCACCTTCAAGGCAGCATTCTTCATACTTCACCATCCTCTCTCCTTGTTTTTTTTGTTTGTTTGTTTCTCTGCCGGCACAGGAAAGTCAATTCACATGGGCTTGTTTGCTGTGCTTTTCTACAACTATGTCTGGCCTGTCTGACTGAACCTTTCAGTCTGTGACAATTGCCAGATCCCATAAATCTTACCATCCTCATTCTCTAGGGTGTTTTCAGCTTGGTGTTCATCATAGCAGAGTTTGTGGCAAGTATGGATTTGTACAGAGGCTCCAGTGCAGACTCCTGGCAAATTCGGAGTATCTGTTCATATATTCTCTCCCAGATAGGCTCTAGCAGTTGCTAAAAACATGCTCCACCGTCTCTTCTATTTTCGAACACATTCTGCGGCTCAGGGAGCAGTTGTCAGAGAACTTTACTTCTTACATAATTAAACCCTGTAAGCATTTTTTTATCCACTCATAGTGAGGCTCTGCCTCTTTTTTTTGAGGGATCCCACTACATGTCATGAGCTTGTCAATCTTCTATCACCAATATGTCTGATCTCTCTCCACCACTGTCCGTGTATTGATTTCTGTGTAAACCTTTAAAATATTTTTTTGGCAGTTTGCTTTCTCCTTTCTTTCATGCTTACTTGGGCTTGGATGCAGCTCAGTCATTGCTTGTTATCATGATCAGATGATCTTTATTCTGGTTAACTCCTCATATATTTTGATATTATAGTCTTCATTATCAATTGCTTCCTCCACAGATGGCAGAGGTTTTCCTTTATCACATCATGTGATGTACATCCTGTCCATGACTTGATTGCTATCTAATACTCTATGCATCACCAGCAGGTGTATGTCTCCTTTGGATGTCATATTTTTTCTTCTCCACTTGATTCCACTTGATCACTTAAGCAATATTCTGTTCTACTGGCATCCCCACATATTAATGACTCAGATCACATTCTTAGACTTCAGTTTTGTCCATAGAGTAGTTCTTGTACATCTGTAATATTTTTTCCTTACTTTTTCTTTCAATTTCTTATATTGTAGCCCTGAGAGTTCCCTGATTCCAAGATATTTGTACAGGTGATGCTGAGATATCCTGGATAGTACCTTCATTAACTTGTATGTTATCAGATTGTACCGGTCTGGCCATCTTTAGTGATGCTGACACAGAGTTAGACAAGCCAACAGGTAGCTTTAGAGCTTCTCCAAACTTTTACACACATCATCGATCTCTGTAGCTCCTTTTTGTGACTGTTCATGTAGTTTCAGATTGCTTATGTCTAACAAATTGTTAATTGGTAGTTGCTCTTTGCTGCTTTGGTAAATTGTGGTTATCACAACAAGCATCCATGTTAGTGGCAGCTTGGTTACCACAAACAGCGTTGGTGCTAAGGAATCCCCTTGAAAGATTTATCTTTTAATTTGAACCTCATCAATGAGTCCCTTCCAGGTAGAGTCTAGTGCTCTAGTTAAACATAGATTGCTGCAGAAAGGAAATGATCTGTGAATGAACTTTGGACATTTTCAGTGTCTCAGTGATCCTTGATTGTGAGACACTGTTGGATGCTCTCTGGTAGAAAAAAGTTAGCCATTGTGTGGGTAGACTTCCTTTGTTTTCAGTCTTCTGTGGTTCTCCTGTTTAGCCAAAGGTGGTCTTTTGTTCCTTTCATGTTTACAGTACTGCCTTTTTGCTCAGGAACCAGCATTCCATTGTGAGCTAGAACTATCCAGATCGTCTTTCCCAGAATTATTGTTAGAAGTTTCCTTATAGTTGGTAAATATGTGGTCTGTCTGTAATTCATAGGATCACTACTTCTTTCTTTCTTTCTTTCTTTCTTTCTTTCTTTCTTTCTTTCTTTCTTTCTTTCTTTCTTTCTTTCTTTCTTTCTTTCTTTCTTTCTTTCTTTCTTTCTTTCTTTCTTTCTTTCTGTCACCATCCATCTTGGAAATCCATTCTTCAAACATTTATTAAGTTGTTGAAATAAAAAAATCATGGAGTGTTGTAAGGTATTTCAGCCAGAATCCAGGCATCCTATCTGGTCTGGGTGATTTCCAATTTTTCATTTATCTCAGTACCTCATTTCTTCCTTTGGTCTTTCTGTGTATTTCTCTGTGCTGTGTTTTGTAAACTTTTTCTTTCAATTCTAATCCGGTTCTCTCTCTGCTTATGTTGTACAGGCTCAGACCGGATTTCCTTCCAGAAACAGTGAAACTCTTTGTCATTTATTGTCTCTCTAATTTTGCCTATTTCATTTTTTGTTTTTGTTTGTTTTTTCCCATCAATCAGATGAAAGACCCTCTTAGGGTCTCTGATGAAGTGACTGTTCTCTCGGTACTAATAACTTTGCGCTGAAATCTTTCAAGTCCATGACACTAAGCAATCAATTTCTGTTTACATTGTTCCTTCATAACTCTCACATCCTTTCGTTCAGCTTACATTTCATCTCCAAGGCTGCTGTTCTTTTCTTTTCAAATGATTTTTCTCACATTCATCCAGCAGGCTGGTATCTAAAAGAAAAAGCATACTTTTTTTGTTTTAATCTTCATTTCCATGGAGGTTCTTGAAGAAAGGAAGTTTTCCAATGGTTCATGTGTTCAGATGGCTTGATGTTAAACCAATGAGCTGCTACTGTTACTGTAGCATAAATTATATAATTATACTGGCTAATCCTTCTAGGTTTTTTCTCCAGTTTCCTTTAGCACTTCATTAAGTACTTGCATTATATCATCCAGTGTGTGATGGTCTACAAATTTCAGTTGGTAGAGCTGGTGCTCATGTCTTTTACACTCTGTACGATCTCAATCAACAAATCCTTCACATTTTCTGTACTTTCTTCAGGTGCTCTTTCACTCATATTTGTCCTCCAAATTTCTTCCATTTCTGCTTTCTGTTTATCCTATGTCACTGCTCCTACCAAAAAGTTTGTACGTAGTTCTACATGACTAATCTCTTTTTCAGGCTTTCAGTCTTCATTTGTGTAAATTCTCCTCTTTGGAATAAAGCTGTCAGTTGTGCAGTGAGTCTATGCTCGGTCATTTCTTTCTCGGTGTTGTTGTTTCTCTCCTTCCAATGTTGGATCATTTTCTTTGCTCCAGGCTCTCTCTTCTGGTTTTGCTAAAAGACGACCTCAGATCACTTCTTGGTTTATAAGACAAATCTTTTTCACTTTGTTGTCAGAAATGATCTCTGGTTGTTTGGATACATGAGGTTGCCCACCTCCACACAAAACACTCTGCTGGGGAGGAGGCTGTCATCCAGATACGGTCTTCTGAGGGCCACTTTAGAGGTAATTGATAATTAGTATGAATGCTGTATTCTCCAACTGGTTTGAGTTGACAGGCTATATACATCCTGTTGGGTGGAAACCCAAAATTTCTAGGCCTTAGAGGTTTCTTCCTCTTCTAGAATTCTAGTTATTTTAATAGGGATCAATTCAATAAGATTCTACAGATATTACATTCTGTAGTTTTTGTAGAGTATTTATAGAATTGGACAGATCCCATGCTGGTGTGCATCAGCCCTAACTCCATAGGCATCAATGAGCCAAATCTCCAGCTGCTGTAAATCAGCTGTAGCTCTATTGAAGTTAATGGGACAGATGAAAGATATTAGGCTCTAGAGAGACAGCAAAAGTGACTCTATATCCTAGTGGTTAGGGCATCCATCTCCAGATGCAGGAGGTCGATATCCAGTCCCTCTACTCCAAAGCTTTTTTTATTACTTAACCACAGTTGAACAGCTTCAGCAGGAGACAATGAGGGAATACCATGTCCAACCATCCCAATATCACAGCTGAACAGTGTTTCTGTGAGTACCAGTGGGGACTTATCCTGGGATTTAGTGAACTAAAGGAGTAGTTTGGTGCCAAAGTACTTTTCTGTATCTAGCCCATTTTTGCTTATTTTAAACACACATTTTATAGGACGTAGTAGGCCTCTTTACATTCATCCTACTGACCAGATGATCTCCACAGGCCATTTCAATTTATTTGTGTGTTAATTTTATTTTGTTTCCAGTCTGACAGGTCAGTTTTTCTGAGTAAGGATCCATGGGAAATCAAACTGAAGTGACTGAATTTATTATCCTGGGACTTTCCAATGACCCACAGATGCAGATTTCCCTCTTCCTGGTGTTTTTAGTTGTCTACCTAACCATACTTTTGGCAAACATGGTGATCATGCTGGTGATAAGGGCTGATCCTCACCTTCACACCCCAATGTATTTCTTCTTGTCTCATTTATCCTTTGTTGATATCAGCTATTCCACTATGCCTAAGATGTTGGTGCATTTTCTAGAGAGCACAAAACTATTTCTGTCAATTGCTGCATTGCACAGATGTTCTTCATTTTGCCGTTGGCTACTACTGAAATTTTTATTCTCTCAGCGATGGCTTCTGATTCCTATGCTGCCATCTGTGACCCATCACGTTACATGGAGAGAATGAACAAAGGGATCTGTGTTCAGCTGATGAGTGGTGCATGGGCAATAAGTTTCTTCCATGCCCTGCTTAACATGTTTTTACCTTCAAGTTGCATTTCTGTGGGCCCAATCAAATCAGCCATTTCAGCTGTGAGCTCCCTCCTCTGTTACAGCTGTCCTGCACTGAGACTCTCACCAATCAAGTGGTGCTTCTTACTTCTGTTCTGATATTTGGATCAAGCTCCTTCCTCCTTACCCTGATCTCCTACATTCACATCATCTCCACCATCCTGAGGATTCGCTCTGCCGAGGGCAGGCATAAAGCCTTCTCCACCTGCAGCTCCCACCTGATTACAGTTGGCTTATTCTACCTGACAGGTTTTCTCCAGTACACAAAACTCAGCTCTGTCTCCTCTGTGGTTTTGGATGAAATGTTCTCCATCCTGTACAGCATCTTAACTCCCATGTTAAAGCCCATCATCTACAGCCTGAAAAACAAGGAGGTAAAAACAGCTACAAACAAAATATTTCAGAAATTCAAATTTCTCCAGTAGTGTAGATCTTTTTTGAAAAAAAAAAAAAAAATAAATAAAATAAAGGGGAATTGAACTGTGGATAAAGTGGGTTTTGGAGAGTTTCAGCTCAGGAATCTGACACTTTGGGCCAAAACCTCAGCTGCTTTTAATCAGTGTGGTTCCATTAAACTCAGCAGGCCACATCCCCATTGCATAGAAGAGACACTGGAGCAAGGGAGACAGGATCCTGGGTCTCCATGTAGGTTGCATGCTAGAAGCACCAGAATCTAGAGACATTCATGCACATATTCTTTCTTTCTTTAATATAGCTATGGCCAATTTGTACCACTTGGGGATATGGCCAGTTCTATGAAAAAAACAGCTGTGTCTATTGCATTCTGTAGTTCTTCTAGATTATTTTGTTGAAAACCCTACTTAAAATATGTAACATCTTATAAGATTCATCCCTATTAATGTCTCTGTCTCCAATAATATCAATAATTAATAATGAGTGTGATCACACAAAGAAAGTAAAACTGTATTAGGCGAGATTGAGAAGAACACATCTCAGGTATCCCATATCACAGTGGTTAGGGAGCCCATATGGGAGGAAGCAGATCCCTTTTTAAAATCTTTCTTCTTATTAGGCATTTGAAGAGGGTCTCCTATATCCCTAACTGCTAAGATACAATTTGAGGGGTTTTCTCCACCTAATTCCTCCTTCTTCTCTCCCCTCTCATGCCATGGTTTCTTGCCACCTTAAGTGAGGTTAGAGGCTTCCAAGCTGAGAATTCCAAGGTGAAGGAGGTGTCTTCCTTTAGAGGAGATAGTGACTGAACTCCTGTGATAGCTGCAGTATTTAGAACACAACCCTCTGCTTGGCCTTTCCCATTGGCTAAGGAACCATCTGTCATTTTGGCTTTTTTTAAATCCCATTCTTAGGTGTCTATGTCTCCACTTTTACTGTGTAGGGAGCCTGGCTGCCCAACTCAGGCTCTGGGAACCAAATGGTGACAAAAATAACCTAAAAATTATCCACTGCAATGCTCAGCATTAGAACAGCTACGTCCCTTTGTGAATCTAACTCTGGATGTAAATTGAAATAGCACCATTACATCAATGGAACTAGATGGATTTATATGAACTGGGAATCTGGCCCATAGTGTCCATATTCTAAATTAATTTTATATTCCTCAGATTTCCCTCACCATTCAGTTGGAAAGACCACTGTATCATCAAGTTTCCACTTAAATCCTAAACATAACAGGAAGTGGTGCTGGCACTGCACCCCAGTGAAATTCACCTTAGATGCAGCGTCGCAGTTGGTGGAAAGCAACATAACTCCCCTGAAAGAAACAGGGCTACACCAATATATGTCAGCTGAGGACCTTGTCTTGGTGAATAAAGTTATAATTCAGAATTCACCTTTTGTCAAAGTTGGACTTACAGAGATGTCATGTCAGGTAAATGAGGAGCCAACCAGCAGGCTGGGATTTTCAAAAGAGGTTAAGCAAGTTAGGTGTCCTACTCCTATTGAATGGGAAAATGGTAGTCCTAAGTGACATGCCCAAGGTCTGTCAGAACATCGGAGGAGAAGAAGATATTGAAGCCTGATCTCTTCCATCCATGTTTCTGCCTTGGATGATATGATCATCCATATATCTGCTGGTAGTCCCATATCTCTTTCCATCTCAGCCTAGGACTAACAGAATGCACTCCCTGTCCCCATTAAGAAAGATACCACCCTCTCCTACTGGTTTCACAGGGAGAAGTTCTTCTTTCAAATTCTTGACAAAAAATGAAAAGAGCTAGTTGAAAATGGGAATATTTTCACTAAAAAAAGCATGTCCCTCTTTCTCATCAAAATTCACTACTTTTGCAACCAACTCATTGATAGAAAATAGCATGATTTATCTACTCTCACCTCCTGCTTTTGCAAGGTGTCACTCTGTTGGACTGTAATTTATTTAGAACAAGAGCAATGACCATTTCTATATGTGTTAGTTCTAGTCAAAAGTTTTACCCATGTTTGGAAAATAAAATTTGAAATGTGGTTTCATCAAGATAGAAATTTTCTATGGCAAAATCTGACTTCTGAAGAAACATATTTTTTTCTTGGGGTGGAGGGAGGATTCCATTTCAATTTGATGTCTCAAGCTGTCTCAAAATGTTTTGAATAGACGTTTTCACTATTTGATGTTAAAATGACTCCTCTCTAGCTCATTGTAAATTAAAGTATTAATTCAACATGAAAATTTTCATTAGAAATGGACACTTGAAGAGGAATATTTTGTTACAATCAAATTTAAAGATGAAATGTTTAGACATTTTTGCATCTAAACCTTTTAGAGTTTTTCATCTCATAAAATTTTGACATTTCATCTTTTTGGACACTGTTGGAAGTAAACAAAATGTCAAAATACAGAGCTTACTGGGTGATGGAAATTTCTGTATAGTCTCTAATATTTGTACACGGCCAATCATAACAAGGAACTGATTTCATAGTTCAAAGACCAGAAGGGACCACTGTGATCCCTTAGTCTGACCTCTTATAACACACAGGCCAAGTGTATTTATTTATATATAAATATATAAAATAAAGAAGTGTTTTACCCAGTGTCTCCATCTATTATATTTAAGCTCTCTGAGTCATAGACACTCTTTAATTTCATTTTAAGCACCGAGACTAGTATTTTGTTAGAGCTTAATGGACGATTGATGGTAATAACCTTCTGTAATTTGGGGAAAAGAACCTCACAGATGGACTGCAGAGTTTAATACATGTTGTAATAATTTTGGCCTACAAACTTACCCTCATTATGAGCTCAACTGTGAAAAGTATGTGACAGTTCATCAGATGTCACAGTAGCCTCTAATAGCAAATGGTGATGGAAAAAGAAAAAAACAGGGGTGGCCAACCTGAGCATGAGAAGGAGCCAGAATTTACCAATGTCCATTGCCAAAGAGCCACAGTAATACATCAGCAACACCCCCATTAGCTCCCCTGTCCCCTCTGCCAGGGCCTCTCACCCACCGGCAGCCACCTCCCCCAGTCAGAGCCTCCCCGCACCTCCCAATCAGCTGTTTCATTGATTCATAGATTCATAGACTCTAGGACTGGAAGGGACCTTGAGAGGCCATCGAGTCCAGTCCCCTGCCCTCATGGCAGGACCAAATATTGTCTAGACCATCCCTGATAGACGTTTATCTAACCTACTCTTAAATATCTCCAGAGATGGAGACTCCACAACCTCCCTAGGCAATTAATTTCAGTGTTTAAGTACCCTGACAGTTAGGAATTTTTCCTAATGTCCAACCTACATCTCCCTTGCGGCAGTTTAAGCCCAATTGCTTCTTGTTCTATCATTAGAGGCTAAGGTGAAAAAGTTTTCTCCCTCCTCCTGATGACGCCCTTTCAGATTCCTGAAAACTGCTATCGTGTCCCCTCTCACTCCTCTTTTATCCAAACTAAATAAACCCAATTCTTTCAGCCTTCCTTCATAGGTCATGTTCTCAAGACCTTTAATCATTCTTGTTGCCTTTATAGCCATGTGTATCTGCTGATGCTGTTGTGCTGCAGATTTATACAAAGCGAACAGATTCAAGAGGACACATGGAGAAAGCCCTGCCTCAATCTACCTTGGAGATTAAAGCACTTTCCTGAGATATGGGAAAGCAAGCTTCAAATCTCTGCACTACAACAGATAGAGGTGGGTCATGAATAAGTATCTCCCATTGACACCCAATGAATGTCAGGTGAAGAGTCCCCTAACCAATGTGTTAAAGGTACTGCAAATCAATGAGGTTCCCTGTACCTCTGGGTGAATTCGCCTTTTTTTTCCCCTTTGGCTCGGATGAAACTATTTGGTAAACTTGTTTCAAATTTACAAATATATCAGGTCAATTAAAACAGCATTTTTGGTGAATCAGCTGTTTGTCTGTAAATTTTTTGCCCAGTTCTATACAATATAGCTTTTCTTTTGTCTCATCTCCTATTCTTTCCTGCCATTTTACTGTCTATTTGCTCCTTTCTCCATTCCTTAACATATGTATCCATCTCATGGTGACATTTAAGGATGGCTGGCCAGTCCCATGCTTTCACCTCCACTGCCCTCTTGTGGAATTATACATTATGGCTATCATCTTCAAAGTGTCTAGAGAGATTAAATGATTTGTTATTTGGATGTCTAACCCTTTAGCCTGCTTTAGAGAATCTGAGCCTAAATACATGCCTTTTTAATTGACTGTCCCTGAGATTGGAAACCTAAATCACTTGGTCTCTTTTTATAATCTAAGCCTCAGTACCCTCATTCTTATGAACCATACACCATTTTTTAATGGCTGACCCAACACAGTGTTCTCGGTAGCTTGTCACAGAAAGTGAACTTCAGGGATCTTTCTCTAGGGGGAACAAGACAGCATTTAAACCGCTCTCAAGAAATCAATTCTTAGTCTTGGAGTCTGCTAAGGAAAGGGTCTTTGTTCCACACTCATTGATAACACTTGAAGGGTCTCACTGCTCCTGGTAAAAAAATATTCAATGCTGTTTTCCATAGGCAGAGAGAGAGATTAGATAGACAAATCAATGTTTGTAGATAGACTAAGAAAACAAAAAGAGAAAATCACATGTCAGAATGATCACACCATCTTTAAGATCCACATTAAAAGGCAGGTGAGTTGATTCATGTTTTAATTCATTGTAATCTTTTATTTTCCTTTTAACTTCAAAAGACCATGTTCTGCCCCTAACTCTTATCTAGGGGTGGGTCTCTCTGCAGAGTCCCTTTGATTTCTGCCTGAATGCAGCAGTCGGCTCACACAGAGTCAGTTGCAGCATAGGGGTCACGGCTGGCAATCCAGGCATCTCTCTCTCTTTCTCTCTCTCTGTGTGTTTCTCAAGGCAGCACTGAGAAAACTGAGTTCAGCTGGAGCAGGATAACGGTAGTTTCTACTTTTGGAGTCTGTGTGTTGGGGGGTGAGTAGATTAGGAGCAGGTCATTCTCTAGAGAAGACACTTAGCTTTTGGTATAACTGCTCACAGTGCCTTTGTTACATTTTTCGTTCATCTCTTTTTTCTGGCATTTGTCTGATTAGCTGATAGTTTGGAAAAGATGAAAAATGATCTCTTTGCTATGAGATAGATATAGGATAAACATACATATGAACTTGGACAGAACATTGGCTTCCCATTTCCACTACAAATCAATGTCAATTCCACTAGGGCAGGAGAGATTCTCGTATGAAGGAAAAGCCTGATATTCAAATGTGCAGGATCCTGAGTCAAAAGTCCCATTGGGTAGAGTTTAAGTGACTTAGGAACAAAACTCTCATTAACTTACAATCAGACTCCTCTTTCTAAAATCATGTTAGTGTGCCTAGAGTGTTCATTTATTATGATCATTATCATGAGCTTTCACAATATATAAGATCTTTAAGCATAAAAAGGGTAAAGTTACTGTCTAAAATGTATCCCCATAAGTCACCAATAAATCCTTTGTGCACTGAGTAGGTAGGTTTGAGTAGTCAGGAGTTTTTTTTTCATAGATTCATAGATTCATAGACTCTAGGACTGGAAGGGACGTCGAGAGGTCATCGAGTCCAGTCCCCTGCCCTCATGGCAGGACCAAATATTGTCTAGACCATCCCTAATAGACATTTATCTAACCTATCTTAAATATCTCCAGAGATGGCGATTCCACAACTTCCCTAGGCAATCTATTCCAGTGTTTAACTACCCTGACAAGTAGGAACTTTTTCCTAATGTCCAACCTAAATCTCCCTTGCTGCAGTTTAAGCCCATTGCTTCTTGTTCTATCATTGGGGGCTAAGGTGAACAAGTTTTCTCCCTCCTCCTGATGACACCCTTTTAGATACCTGAAAACTGCTATCATGTCCCCTCTCAGTCTTCTCTTCTCCAAACTAAACAAATCCAATTCCTTCAGCCTTCCTTCATAGGTCATGTTCTCAAGACCTTTAATCATTCTTGTTGCTCTTCTCTGGACCCTCTCCAATTTCTCCATATCTTTCTTAAAATGCCGTGCCCAGAACTGGACACAATACTCCAGCTGAGGCCTGACCAGCGCAGAGTAAAGCGGAAGAATGTCTTCTCGTGTCTTGTTTACAATGCACCTGTTAATGCATCCCAGAATCACGTTTGCTTTTTTTGCAACAGTATCACACTGTTGACTCATATTAAGCTTGTGGTCTACTATGACCCCTAGATCTCTTTCTGCCATACTCCTTCCTAGATAGTCTCTTCCCATTCTGTATGTGTGAAACTGATTGTTCCTTCCTAAGTGGAGCACTTTGCATTTATCTTTATTGAACTTCATCCTGTTTACCTCAGACCATTTCTCCAATTTGTCCAGATCATTTTGAATTTTGACCCTGTCCTCCAGAGCAGTTGCAATCCCTCCCAGTTTGGTATCGTCCGCAAACTTAATAAGCGTGCTTTCTATGCCAACATCTAAATCGTTGATGAAGATATTGAACAGAACCGGTCCCAAAACAGACCCCTGCGGAACCCCACTTGTTATACCTTTCCAGCAGGATTGGGAGCCATTAACAACTACTCTCTGAGTATGGTTATCCAGCCAGTTATGCACCCACCTTATAGTAGTCCCATCTAAATTGTACTTTCCTAGTTTATCTATAAGAATATCATGCGAGACCGTATCAAATGCCTTACTAAAGTCTAGGTATATCACATCCACTGCTTCTCCCTTTTGTTAAACCCTCTCCACAATTCCTATATTTTAGATGATCAAAAGCTCTCGTTTTCCTTTGACATTCTCGTAGTGTCTGAGAGCTCTGTCTGCTGGAAGTCACTGATCATGATGTCTTGCACATCTCACATGTTCCTCAGCTGCTCATTCAGACCCTTAGGGATCACTCTAAGTATTCCAATAATCGCTGGGGTCATCTGTGTTCTATGTTTCCATAATCAATCTACTTTGTGAAAGTGTTTTCATACTTTCCTATCTTGTCTTTTTGTTTCTTTTTTATGACACTATCTGCCAACGTGGTGATATATATTAATATTTGGCCTGTGTTTCTGCACTGCTTAGTCTGGGAAAATTGCAAGATCCCATAAAATCTTAGCCTCTTCATTCTCTACCGCACTTCTGGTTTGATGGTTGTAATAACACACAATTCGTTTAAATCTGTACTTCCACAGAGACTCCAGTGCAGGAACTTGGTGGCCTCATGTGTGTGTTCTCTCCTAGCCAGGCTCTGCAGGCACTCCACAGTCTCTTCCTTTTCAGAACACATTGTTCATTTCAGGGAGCAGGTTTGTTGCTTGATCTTACTTCTATGTAAGTATTCATGTATGTAAGATTCACTTAAGGAATCCTCTTGTGCACTCATATTGAGGCTCTCTATCGCTTTTCCGATATGCTTCTAGAAGACATGAGTTTATTCATTGTCTATCCCTAATAGGTCTGATCTCTCTCCACCACTGTCCATGCACTCATTTCTGTGTAAAACTTTGGAGTTTTTCTGTGGGGATTTCGTTTCTATTATCTTTCATGATTTCTTGGGCTGGGATGCACTCTCGGTCAGTGCTTTTTATCACCCCAGATGATCTTTTTCTCTGTTTCACTTTTAATATGTTTGACATTGTATTCTTGATTATCAACTTCTTCCTCCACGGATAGCAGATCTTTTCATGTATCACACTGTTAGACGTCTTGTCTGTGTTTTTATTGCTATTCAATACTCATTGCAACACTAGCAGCTTTCTGGTTTGGATGTCAAATTTTTACTTATCTCCTTGATTCCACTTGCTATCCCCGGCAATATGGCACACTACTGTTGATCCTGCGTGATTTCTCTACCAAAATGTTTGCATGTGGGTCAACATGACTAATCTCCCTTTTCAGGCTTTCAGTCTCTATTTGCATAAATAACTCCTCTTTTCTATTAACCTCTAAGTTGTCCAGTGAGTCTATGCTCAGTCATTTCTTTCTCGATGTTGACATTTCTCTTCTTCAAATCTTGGTGCACTCATGTCCTCCAGCCTCTCTTTTCTGGTTTTGAGAATAATAATAATAAAAATAAAAATAACTGGAGATATACCAATCTCCTAGAAGTGGAAGGGTCCTTGAAAGCTCATTGAATCCAGCTCCCTGCCTTCACTAGCAGGACCAATTTTTGCCACAGATCCCTAAGCTGCCCCCTAGAAGATTGAATTTACAACTCTGGGTTTAGTAGGCCAATGCTCAAACCACTAAGCTATCTCTCCACCAATGAAAGCCAAACCTTAGTGCAAGTCTTGGTGCATTCATGTCCTTTGGTTTTGCCAAAAATCCAACCTAAGTGCAAACCAAGAAGTGATCTAAGAGTCCGTTTCACTCTTTGGCTGAAAATGATCTCTGGGTTTCTTGAATTGTTTGGACAGTTGTATTATATCAACCTGGGGTTACCCACTTCCACAAACACACCTTGGCTTTGGAGGATCCTGTCATACAGCCAAGCTCTTGTGAGGCCCTCTTTATGGCATTTGTAATATTTATCAATTTGCTTGTATTTGATTGGGTTGCCAGCCTATGTCCAAACTGGCATTTCAAATTTTCAGGGTTTTTTTTAATTAATTATTAATTATTATTATTGTTGTTGTTGTTGTAGAAATCCTAAATATTTTAATAGGGATGACTCCAATAATGTACTTTAGATATAAAATACTCTACAACAGTGGTTTTTAACTTGTGGTCCATAGACCACTGCTGGTTCATAGACCACATTTAAGATTTTCAAAGGGGTTTGCACCTATATTTATGTGAGTCCACAAATGAAAAAAAAAAAAAAAAACCTCTGCTCTACAAAAATTACAAAATGTAATAGAGAGAGAGTAACTTATCAAATTGGCCAGATCCCAGATTCAGTGCGTGTGACTCAGCCATAGCTCCATTGGAGTAAAGGGGTCACATACCCAACTGGAGTAAAAACAGCTAGCTCTCTGCTGATGTTAAAGGGACAGATTAAAGAGTTATTAGGCCAGAGAGAAACCGCAAGCAAGCGAATGACTGGTGATTAGGGCCCTCACCATGCATGCAGGAGTTCCAGTATCCAGTCCCCTTTCTCCAGTGCTTCTTTCATTATTTAATCACAGTGGAACAGATTCAACAGGAGAGCTGAAGCAAGGCCCGCATCAGTCTGTCCCATAGTCCTAGCTGGGTGGGGATTTTGTGAATACCTATGGGGCAAGCTTCTGTGATTTAGGTTCTTAAAGTGGCAGTTATTATTATTGAGTGATCCATCCTCTGTCATCCAGTCCCAGCTTTTGGCAGTCAGAGGTTTAGGAACATCCAGAATAGGGGGTTGCCTCTCTGGCCTTCTGGACTAATAGCCATTGATGACCTATCCTCCATGAACTTATATAATTGTTTTTTAAAAACTGTCTCCAGCTCAAGAAAAAGGGAACAAGAGATGTTGTTAAAATGAAAGCCCGATTTAATATTTTACAGTTCAAATGCTTGTGATACAGCATGGCCAGAGGCCAGCAGGAGAGTGTTAGCAGGGAGCCTTATTCCCTGCAAGGGGAGGAGGGTTTGCTGTAGATTAATTAGAGCACCTGAAGCCAGTTAGAGCACCTGAAGCCAATTAGAGCACCAGCAGTCAGTCAAGCGAAAAAAAACCCTGCCTCAGTCAGAGAGGGTGGGAGTTGGAGCAGGAAGGTTTGGTTGGAGCAGAGAGCAGTTTGAAGGAGTTGGAGCAGAGAACAGTTTTGAAAAGAGACCAAAAGGAAAGTCTGGAGGAGTGCTGCGGTGGGCTGAGAAATCCAAAAAGCCCTAGGTAAGGGGCACCTGGCTTATGTAGAAGGAGGGCAAGAAGCCCCTTCGCAAGCTCAAGGGCAGGAGAGGGAAGCAACCCAGGGGAAGGAACCGCTATTTCAAGTGGTTCACCACAAACCTCAGGGCCCCTGGGTTGGGACCTGGAGTAGAGGGCGGACCCAGGTCCCTCCCTCTCCACTCCCCTCCTCAAGGACAATAGTGGGGTAATTAAAATACCGATTCAGAGGCAAGCAATAGTGCCCTGAACCTTCCCCAAAGAAGAGAAAATGTGAGACCCAGCATAAAAGTACCAGCAATTTGCCACATGCTTTTTTCCTTCTTGTCTTTAATAAAAGATTTTTGTGTGTTTGCCAAGGTACTAAACAGACTGAGGTCTCTGCAAACCGAACTCTGAACCTTGTTTAAAACTGTTTAATGTGGGATAGTGACTGGTTATGTGGCTTAATCTCTGAAACATGATGTTTAATATCTCTTCAAAATAATCTGTCATAATTAATTATCATAAACCTGAATACTTTTTTCTTATCTAAACCTTATCTGAATATTACTACATTTTTGGTCTTCAAAGTCTCTCTGTCACAAGAAGTTCCCCCTTCTAATTATGTGTCTTCTTCATGTCATCAGCACATGCACAGAACACTCTCTCAACAGTGGTTCACCAAACCATCAACCTCACTTTATGAAAATCCTACAGGAAAAAAGAGATGAGGTCTCCGCTGAGTGGGCATCTTCATTTCCCTATTATGTCTTTGTGAATCTCTTCTTCTCTATAGACATGATACTGCATGCACTTGAATGTTTAGACTAAATGGACATATTCCTACAGCCCGTCTGCATTCAGAACTCCAACTGAGGCTAACGAGACTTTCACTTACAGACCACCTGCAGGACTGACTCTAATCAACATTATGCATGATCCCCATCCTGCAGATAGATTCACACTTGTGCTAGGAGTCTGTACTCACACTTAATTTCAATAAAATTATTCATGTGTACTACATATTGACAGGAGTAAAGTTCTTTCTGGATTGGGCACTATATGCCTTTTTATGTGAGTGTTTGTCTTTTCACTAAACCTACAAAATTGAAAAGTGAGATCTTCAAGATGTTAATTAGGCCTGCACTTTCAGAGAACTCTAATTCTGGGCACTGAAGAACAGACAGGAGCAGATCTTGAATACAAGGGAAATTAAAATATAAAGATGGATACTTGGAGTTCTGTGGATGGACCATGTTTGGAGCTAATGAAGTAGGGGAAATGTTAAGGTGGTATCAGTTAAAAAAAAGCTGAAGGAATTGAGGTATAGATGGTTTGGCCATGTGAAAAGAAAAGCAGAAGAATATATAGGAAACAGGGAGTTAAACTTAGAAGTGGAGGAAAAGAGAAGGGTTAGCAGACTCAGAGCTAGCTGGATGGATGTCATATTAAGGACAGACTCATAGACTTTAAGTTCAGAAGGGACCATTATGATAAACCCCTAACCTATGTGTGAGTTACTGAAGTCCTCAAATTGTGTTTTGAAGACCTCACGCTGCAGAGAATCCTCCAGCAAGTAATCCGTGCCTCATGCTGCAGAGGAAGATGAAAAACCTCCAGAGTCTCTGCCAATCTGCCCTGGAGGAAAATTCCTTCCTGACCCAAAATATGGCGATCAGTTAAACCCTGAGCATGTGGGCAAGACTCACCAGCCAGCTCCCAGGAAAGAATTCTCTGTAGTAACTCAGATCCCAATCCATCCAACATCTCATTACAGACCATTGGGCCTATTTACCTGCTAATAACCAATGATCAATTGCTAAATTCATTGCCAGAATTAGGCTATCCCATCATACCATCCCCTCCATAAACTTATCAAGCTTAGTCTTAAAGCCAGATATGTCTTTTGCCCCCACTACTCCCCTTGGAAGGCTGTTCCAGAACTTCACTCCTCTAATGGTTAGAAACCTTTGTCTAATTTCCAGTCTAAACTTTCTACTGTCCAATTTATATCCATGTGTTCTTGTGTCCACATTGGAACTAAGCTTAAATAATTCCTCTCCCTCACTGATATTAACCCCTCTGATATATTTATAAAGAGCAATCATATCCCCCCTCAACCTTCTTTTGGTTAGGCTAAATAAGCCAAACTCTTTGAGTCTCCTTTCATAAGACAGGTGTTCCATTCCTTGGATCATCCTTGTAGCCCATCTCTGAACCTGTTCTAGTTTGAATTCATCCTTCTTAAATACTGGAGACCAGAACTGCACACAGTATTCCAGATGAGGTCTCACCAGGGCCTTGTACAACGATACTAACACCTCCTTATCTTTGCTGGAAATACCTTGCCTGATGCATTCTAAAACTCCATTAGCTTTTTTAATGGCCATATCACATTGGTGGCTCATAGTCATCCTGTGATCAACCAATACTCTGAGGTCCTTCTCCTCCTTTGTTACTTCCAACTGATGTGTCCCCAATTTAAAACTAAAATTCT
Source organism: Gopherus evgoodei (assembly GCF_007399415.2). Lineage (NCBI taxonomy): Eukaryota > Metazoa > Chordata > Testudines > Testudinidae > Gopherus > Gopherus evgoodei. The sequence goes on along the minus strand of NW_022060005.1, from coordinate 4,922,342 downwards.
TGTTATTAATCCCTAAATGCATGACCTTGCACTTTTCTCTATTAAATTTCATTCTATCACTTTTACTTCAGTTTACAAGGTCATTCAGATCTTCCTGTATGATATCCCGGTCCTTCTCTGTGTTAGCAATATCTCCCAGCTTTGTGTCATCCGCAAACTTTATCAGTACATTTTGGCTTTTTGTGCCAAGATCAATAATAAAAAGGTTAAATAAGATTGGTCCCAAAACTGATCCCTGAGGAACTCCTCTAGTAACCTCTTTCCAGCCTAACAGTTCACCTTTCAGTATGACCCATTGTAGTCTCCCCTTTAACCAGTTCCTTATCCACCTTTCATACTGATCGCCATCTTTTCCAATTTAACTAATAATTCCCTGTGTGGAACCATGTCAAATGCCTTACTGAAATCGAGGTAAATTAGAACCACTGCATTTCCTTTGTCTAAAAAATCTGTTACTTTCTCAAAGAAGGAGATCAAGTTGGTTTGGCACAATCTACCATTTGTAAAACCATGTTGTATTTTCTCCCAATTACCATTGACCTCAATGTCCTTAAATACTTTCTCCTTCAAAAATTTTTCCAAGACCTTATATATTACAGATGTCAAACTAACAAGCCTTTAGTTACTCAGATCACTTTTTTTCCCTTTCTTAAAAATAGGAACTGTGTTAGCAATTCGCCAGTCATACGGTACAAACCCTGAGTTTACTGATTCATTAAAAATTCTTGCTAATGGACTTCCAATTTAATGTGCCAGTTCCTTTAATATTCTTGGATGAAGATTACATGGGCCCTCTGATTTAGTCTCATTAAGTTGTTCGAGTTTGGCTTCTACTTTGGATGTGGTAATAGCTACCTCCATAGCCTCATTCCCATTTGTCATCCTTCCATTTTCCCTAAGCTCCTCATTAGCCTAATAAAATACGGAGGCAAAGTATTTGTTTAGATATTGGGCCATGCCTAGATTATCTTTAACCTCCATTCCATCCTCAGTGTTTAGCAGTCCCACTTTTTTCTTTGTTTTCTTCTTATTTATATGGCTATAGAACTTTTTACTATTGGTTTTAATTCCCTTTGCAAGGTCCAACTCTACATGCCTTTTAGCCTTTCTCACTTCATCCCTACATGTTCTGACCTCAATAAGGTAGCTTTCCTTGCTAAACCCTCCCATCTTCCACTCCTTGTAGGCTTTCTGCTCTTTCTTAATCACCTCTCTGAGATGCTTGCTCATCCAGGTTGGTCTACCACTCCTGCCTATGATTTTTTTCCTCTTTTCTTGGGATGCAGGCTTCTGATAGTTTCTACAACTTTGACTTGAAGTAATTCCAGGCCTCCTCCGCCTTTAGATCCACAAGTTCTTCAGTCCAATCCACTTCCCTAACTAATTTCCTTAATTCTTTAAAGTTAGCCCTTTTGAAATAAAAAACCCTAGTCCCAGATCTACTTTTGTTTATCCTTCCATCTAGTTTGAACTGAGTTAGCTCATGATTACTCGAACCAAGGCTGTCCCCTACAACCATTTCTTCTATGAGGTCCTCACTACTCACCAAAACCAAATCTAAAATGGCATGCCCTCTTGTTGGTTCTTCAGCTACTTGGTGAAGAAATCCATCAGCTATCATATCCAGAAAAATCTGAGCCCTATTATTGTTACTAGCACTTGTCCTCCAGTCTATATCTGGGAAGTTAGCGTCTCTCATGATCACACAATTCCCATTAGTGTTTACTTCATTAAAAACATTAAAGAGGTCTCTATCCATATCCAAATCAGATCCCGGCGGTCTGTAGCACACCCCAAGCACTATCTCAGGGGAGGCTCTAGTAGCTTTCTTTCCCAATGTGATTTTTGCCTAGACAGACTCTGTCTTATCCATTCCATCTCTTCTTATTTCTTTACAGTTTACCTCATCAATGATATACAATGCTACTCCACCACCTTTGCCTATATTTCTATCTTTCCTAAACAGCACATAGCCTTCAATACCTGTACTCCAGTCATGATTACTATTCCACCATATTTCTGTTATCTCTATAATATTCGGTTTCATTTCCTGCACAAGTAGCTCTAGTTCCTCCATTTTGTTACCTAGGCTCCTCACATTAGTGTATAGACATCTTAATTTTTGCCATTTGGCTTCACTGACCGGTTAGGCACAGACATTCTACCACCAGTATCACCTATTAGATTGATATCTACACTTCCTTCCTTCTTCCTTATGTCCATTCTTCTGCCCACGGTGTATCCTCTCTTACTTTGTTTTCTTCCCTCTCAATGTTAAATTCCAGCGTGGATATTACCTGGACATCTCCTAACCATCTCCCCCAGATTCCTAGTTTAAAGCTCTCTTAATCAGTTGGGCGAGCCTCCATTCTAGAAGTCTATTTCCCTCCTTACTCATAGACTCATAGACTCTAGGACTGGAAGGGACCTCGAGAGGTCATCGAGTCCAGTCCCCTGCCCTCATGGCAGGACCAAATACTGTCTATACCATCCCTAAAAGACATTTATCTAACCTACTCTTAAATATCTCCAGAGATGGCGATTCCACAACTTCCCTTGGCAATCTATTCCAGTGTTTAACTACCCTGACAAGTAGGAACTTTTTCCTAATGTCCAACCTAAATCTCCCTTGCTGCAGTTTAAGCCCATTGCTTCTTGTTCTATCATTGGAGGCTAAGGTGAACAAGTTTTCTCCCTCCTCCTGATGACACCCTTTTAGATACCTGAAAACTGCTATCATGTCCCCTCTCAGTCTTCTCTTTTCCAAATTAAACAAACCCAATTCCTTCAGCCTTCCTTCATAGGTCATGTTCTCAAGACCTTTAATCATTCTTGTTGCTCTTCTCTGGACCCTCTCCAACTTCTCCACATCTTTCTTGAAATGTGGTGCCCAGAACTGGACACAATACTCCAGTTGAGGCCTAACCAGCACAGAGTAAAGCGGAAGAATGACTTCTCATGTCTTCTTTACAACACACCTGTTAATGCATCCCAGAATCACATTTGCTTTTTTTGCAACAGTATCACACTGTTGACTCATATTAAGCTTGTGGTCCACTATGACCCCTAGATCTCTTTCTGCCATACTCCTTCCTAGACAGTCTCTTCCCATTCTGTATGTGTGAAACTGATTGTTCCTTCCTAAGTGGAGCACTTTGCATTTATCTTTATTGAACTTCATCCTGTTTACCTCAGACCATTTCTCCAATTTGTCCAGATCATTTTGAATTTTGACCCTGTCCTCCAGAGCAGTTGCAATCCCTCCCAGTTTGGTATCGTCCGCAAACTTAATAAGCGTGCTTTCTATGCCAACATCTAAATCGTTGATGAAGATATTGAACAGAACCGGTCCCAAAACAGACCCCTGCGGAACCCCACTTGTTATACCTTTCCAGCAGGATTGGGAGCCATTAATAACTACTCTCTGAGTATGGTTATCCAGCCAGTTATGCACCCACCTTATAGTAGCCCCATCAAAATTGTACTTTCCTAGTTTATCTATAAGAATATCATGCGAGACTGTATCAAATGCGGTGAAGTCCGTCCTAGTGATCAAATGCGGTGATGTCCATCCTCAGGTGAAGTCCATCCTGAGATAACAGTCCTCTGTCCATGAATGCTTCCCAGTGGCCGAATATTCCAAAGCTCTCCTTATAGCACCACTGCCTGAGCCATCTGTTGATTGCCATAATCTTGTTACACCTTTCCTGCCTTTCTCTAGGAACGGGCAGTATCCCACTGAAGATCACCTGAACCTCGATTTCCTTAAGTGTCTTCCCCAGTCTGGCATAGTCTCCCTTGACACATTCCAAAGAATATCTAACCGTATCATTCGTTCCCACATGAAGGACAATCAACGGATTCTTCCCTGCTCCCACTAGGATCCTTTTCAGCCTCAGGTCCACATCCTGTATCTTAGCACCCGGCAGACAGCACACCCTTCTGTTCTCCCGATCAGTTCTAGTTACAGGCCTGTCTATTCTTCTCAGTAAGGAGTCTCCAATCATGTAGACCTGCCTTTTCCTGGTGACAGTGTGATTCTCTGGTCTATCCCCTGATCCCACTTGCTGCAAGTCCTCTTGATTCCCATTCACCCTTGCAAAACTCCGCAATCCATCCTGTATCCTCCTGGTTCTCATATTTGGTGTTGTCTCCATTGACTCGTCCCCTCTTCCTGTAGGACTAGCTGCTCTTCTCTTTTTCCTTGCCCTCTCACCTTCAGCGACCACCTGCTGTGCCCCTTCTTCATTTTCCAACTCTGCAAACCTGTTCCTGAGCTCTATTTATCCTTCAGTGGCAAGTCTTTTCTTCTGCCTGGTTCTCTTAGTCACATGCTTCCACCGTCCACGTTCCTCACCCAGCAGTCTCCCCTCAGAATTCTTTGGTCCTGCTTCCATCTGCAAGTCTGAGCTTATCTCTTCAGCCTCCTCATGTCTTTGCTCCATCATCTGCTCGAACTCCCTTCGAAACGCAGCCAGAATTTCCACCTGTAACTCCAGTCCTCGGATCTTTTCTTCCAGCAGCTCTATCAGGCGGTACTTCATGCATACGAAACTCTTTTCAGGTACCACCTCCAGGATCAGGTACATGTCGCAGCTTCCACATCCAGTCATCCTCATTGTGTCTTTCACTGCTGCCTCTGTATCGGTCATAGTCTTCCCACTTAAAACCTGTTAGTCCAAGAAACAAACCAAAACAAACCCCCCAATAGGCACCAGAACACTGGCAGATCACCCACTCCCTTCATTAGCCTGTCAGCTCTTCTGCTTAGGTCTCTAAGTCTCCTCGGCAACTGTAAACTCCCACTGAAACTCCACTGTTTACAGCTCTTTGCAGGCTACTGTGCCACTGCAGCTGTCTATGTCACTGCCTGACTGGCTGGCTACCTTTATAGGACCCCTAAGTAGGGAAGCCCCACCTCATAAACAAGGCTCAGCTTCTCTCCCAGCACCCTGCCCCTACCAGCCTCCACACATACAAACTGCAAAATACAATACATAAAATACAAAAACCTGCTCCTCCAACAGAATTCCCACTGAAACTCCCCTGTTTATAGGTCTGATTGTTGGCTGCTGTGCCTCTGCAGCTGTCTATGCCGATATGATTACCTGCAGAGTTTCCAAACAATAGCATTCAAGAGAGACTAGAATGGATAAAAAGGGTATGAAGAACCAACCCCATATAGCTGGGAGAAAGGTTCGAAGAAGATTTGAGTTAAGTAAGTGCAGCAAGAGGTTCAGACAATATTTTGCAATAGTTCAAGATAGAGTGCAAAATGCTATATTGCAGATATGACAAGATCCAGTAACATCCTGAACAAATTTTACTGAATTAAGTTTCATATCCTTGGAGTTCATTGTATTAAAAATGCAAATGTTTATGTACTTATGTAGGATTGCATGGTGCTTCTTTAGGAGCAAGACATGAATAACGCAATTGCTAAGAAATATCGGGGACTTCAAAGGACTTTTTGGGATAATACGTGTGAAGTGGATTTTCAAGGAAACTGTTGGGGTTGAAGATTATGCAAATGACCCACCTAAAATCCATTCTTCTGAAGCTATACTTTGAACAGATACCAATTTTTCTGGCTGATTACCTAGTTAAGGTCTCTTCAAAGAACCAAACTGGAGAAGTCAATGACTGAGAGAGTGAGGCGATGATCTTGGTCTCATCTGAGATATGATGAACTTGAAGCCACAAGAAAACTCCTGGACGGCTTCTGCCAGAGCCCTACACACATACTTAATCTCATCTAATCTCATACTACACTATAAACTAAATTAATTTGACTTTGCTCTTAAATTACAGGAATGCAACCGTCTGATTTGCATTCTCTTGGCCTGCTCAGATTCTCCTGTGTGTCCATATAACTCTCAATGTGGTTGCCCCACCCTGTTCAAACTGTTTCCAGGTCTCCCCCAGGGCACTATGCTACAACTTTTAACATATTGTCTCTCAACGTCCATTAAGGCTGCATCTAAACTATGAGCTAAAGATGTGATTCCCAGCCCATAGAGCTAGCATTCCAAATTTAGCAGTGTAGCAGTAGTATCATGGACAGCAGTGAGTGGATGCACAGACTAGTTTCACTGAATAGAAACATGTCTGAACCTCATGGGTATGTACTTGACATGCCTAGCCCATGCCAACACGTACCACTGCCTGTACTACAGTAGCTACATTACTATTTAAAGTGAGTTACCTCAATGAGAGCTACAATGACTGAGTCTGCATAAGCTGGGAATCACACCCCTAGCTGACTTGTAGGCATACTAAGTATAAGGTGTTACGCAACTGTTGGAAAGGCCTTCCTTCCTCTTCCTGTAGGGAGGTAGGTTCTAGTTCCCAGAGAGACCTGTTGGGTGAAAAACACATTCCATTATACAGTACAAAAAGCACCATAGTAATGACAGATCCTGAAACAATCTTAACAGTTACTAAAGAGAAAACCCATGTATCACACTTGGTAGACAGAATGTTACTGAAAAGCTCCTAGAGTGACCAAAGGATGTTACCATCATGTTTATAGACTTTGTCGCCGGTTTTGACTCACTGCATCAACCAGTGCTGTGGATACGGCTTCACCATTGTGGGTTGTATGAGGGCTTAGTGTGCCACACAGAGGAATAGTACTATGGAACACTGACGTGTGCGAGGGTCAATGGTTGTATTACAGACTGGTTTTCTGTAGAATCAGGGTTGTGTCAGTTATGTTTTTCCAGACCTTGATATTTAATGATATAATAGACTATCAGATGACAAGATTGATTGTGGCCCAGGGAGAGGTGTACTATTTAAAAATTCAGCTTGATTGGATCTTGAATATAAGGATCATATTGCCTTACTTGTAGAGACTACTGACCATGCGCTGAGAAAAACTGATTTATCTATAATGATAAAATGAAAGCCATCCATGCCTCCTATAAAACAGAAATAAATGACTTAGTGATGTGTATGAAGATGGTAATGACATTGAATGGCTCAATAGTTTTATCTATCTGGGTAGCTGATTGACAGCAGGAGGGACTATGTCCAAAGAGGTCACACGAATGATCAGTCTTGTCTCAGTGGCGCTTCAGCATCTTCAAATGCCTCTGTTTGGGTGGCAGAAGGTCTACATGACAACTAAGAGACGGATCTTCAACGTGGTAGTGATGGCAACTCTATTATGTGGCGCAGAAACATGTCCATTAGATAGCTGAGGAGACAACACTAGACAGTTTTCAGTGTCAGAATTACAGAGGATTCTTAACTGCTGATTTGATTTTTTCACAAACGAGGACATGTTTTTATGATCCCAGATAGTTGCAGTCTTGCATCAGTTGAGATGATGGCTGCAAAGATGGGGTCATGTCAAATGTGCAGAAGAAGGTACACTTTTACTGAAGGTTTAGAAATCTGAGGTCAAAGGAAGTAGAGCATAAGGGTGACCATGAATAAGATTGGAAGATGAAATTCTGAGAAATGTAGGAAATCTAAATCCTCCCTTTTTTGGAAGCAAGAAGTCTCAGAAGGGATGATTCAAGATGGAAATCCATTTCACATGCCAGCATGGCTGCATTATCGTGATGTATATCTCCTGCTGCTGATTTATTTGATGAATGGATGTCAAATTTGCAAATAATATGAGGTCAACCCAACTCTACACAATATAACTCCTCTCTCACTACCTATTTTTTCCTACCACCTCATGCAATCTATTTGTTCCATTCTCATTATGGCTAGCATCTTCAAAAAAGCTTATGGGAGATGAAATGTTTTGCTGTTTGGGTGTCTAGCCCCTAGGGCACTTTTAAAATCCAATCCTGCCACTGAGATTGGATATCTAAATCCATTAAGCTCCTTTGGCAATCCAAGCCTCAGTACTCTCTGCTGCTTACGGACTGACCCAGCTCAGTGTTACAGGTAACTTGTTACAGAGATGGATCTGCAGGGATCTTATCGCAGGGGAACAAGAAAGCATTTAAACAGCTCTCAAAAATCAGTTCTTAGTTTGGAGTCAGATGAGGAAAGGCTCTTTGCTCCACTCCCAGGGACAACCATACCTACCTTGTCAGATTTAAGCGGCTGGAGTAAAGAAGGGTTGATATCCTGATATGGTGTGTTGCAGAGGCAGATAGAGAGACTAGACACAAATCAGTAAGTAAGTAGATAAACAGACTAAGACAACAGAAAAAGAAAACCACGGGTGAGAAGGATCTCACCATTGTTATGATCCTCATTTAAAAGGCAGGTGAGTTGATGAATATTTTTATTCCTTTTTAATCTTATTTTATCTTTTCCTTTACACATGGCCAGATTCTTTCCCCCCCTTTATCTAGGGATAGGTCTCTCAACAGGGTCCCACTGATTTTTGCCTGGATGCAGCAGTCTGCTCATACAGAGGCAAGGTAGGTGAAGTAATATCTTTTACTGGACCAGTTTGGGTTGGTGAAAGAGATAATTTTTTGAGCCAGACAGAGTTCTTCTCTCTCACCAACTGAAGTTGATCCAATAAAAAGTATTATCTCACCCTTCCCTTGTCTCTCGAATATCCTGGGACAGAGACAGCTACAACTCCACTGCATGCACACACTGAATGAGTTGCAACAAAGGGATTGTGATTGGGAACCCAGCTACTACTGGAATCGCTCATCTCTCTATCTCTGAAGGCAGCACTGAGAAAATGGAGTTCATTTGGTGCATGTTAGCTGTAGTTTCTTTTTTTTGAGAGCGTGTGCCTATGGACCTATCCTCCATGAAATGATGTATTTCTTTTTGTACACAGTTATACTTTTGGCCTTCACAAAGTCCCCTGGCAACAAGTTCTACAGCTTGACTGTGCATTGTGTGAAGAAATATTTCCTTTCGTTTGTATTAAACCTACTGCCTATTAATTTGAGTGGGTGGCTCCTGGTTCATGTATTTTGTGAAGATGTAAGTAACACTACCGTATTCACTTTCTCCACACCATACATGATTTCATATCCCCTCTTATTCCCCTCTTTCCCAAGCCAAAGAGCCCCAGTCTTTTTAATCTCTCCTCATATGGAAGCTGTTCCATACCCATAATCATTTTTGTTGCCCTTCAGTGTACTTTTTCCAATTCAGATATATCGTTTTTGAGATGGAGTGACCAGAACTTGACTCAGTATTCATGGTGTAGATGTACCATGAATTTATATAGTGGTGTTAGGATATTGTCTGTCTTCTCATCTTTCCCTTTTCTAATGGTGCTTAACATTCTATTAGTTTTCTTGACTGCTGCTGCACATTGAGCAGATCTTCTCAGAGAACTATCCAGGGTGACTCCAAGATCTTTCTTGAATGGTAACAGCTAATTTAGACCTCATCATCTTGTGTGTATAGCTGGGATTATGTTTTCCAATGTGCTTTACTCTCATTTATCAACATTGAATTTCATCTGCCATTTACTTGCTCAGTCACTCGGTTTTTTGAGATCCCTTTTGTAACTCTTCATAGTCTGCTTTGGATTTAATTGTCTTGAATAATTTTGTACGGTGTGTAATTTTTTCCACTTTACTGTTTTCTCCTTTTCTTACATCATTTATTAATATGTTAAACAACACTGGCTCTAGTTCTGATCCTTGAGACCAGCTATTTACCTGTCTCCATTCAGAAATTTTCCTTTGCACAGAATCTGACTATGTTGAAAGCTAGGTTCTGGTACAAGTTCCATCTCTTTGCTTAGATATTTGTCTCATGGGCAGATAATGGAGGAAAGGTTTAGTTTCTCTACAGGGTCATATGGGGACAAACATAGATTGGATATTGGAGACAACATTGGCTTCATTCCCATTTCTATTAACAATTGATGTCAAAATAGCTAATCACTTTCATGAGGGCAAGATAGACTCTTGTATATATGTGGAACTTGACTTTCAGATGTGCAGAACAAAGAGCTAAAGTCCCATTCAGTCAGATTTTCAAAGGAGTTTTAGTGACTTAGGAATAGAAGTCGCACTAATTTTCTATTGGGCTCTTTTAAAAAGTATGTCCCTGTGACTAGAGAATGTTTTCTATGCACACTCATTTCTCTTTATTTAAAAATCCTAGCAATTTCAATCATTTCTCCTCATCAGACACTTGAAGTAGGGGTCTCCCATATCCAAGATGAGCAGCATAACCACTGGGATAAAAGTTATGGTGGAGCTCCTCTTCTTAATTCCCTCTCCTTGATGGACAAAAACAAATTTATATAACTGGCCATGAGCAAATGCAAGCTGGGTATCGGACTAAGGTTTCTCACAAACAAAGGGGTGAGATTCTGGAAAAACCTTCCAAAAGGAGCTGTAGGGACACACAATTTAATTAGTTTTAAGAGAGAGATGGATACTTGTATGAGTGCAACTATATGATTGCATTTCTTGAGATGTTGGGGGGCACGGCTTAGCAGCCCTGGGCTTCACTTTTGGTTTATGTCTTAGGTTCCTAAAGCTCATGCTTCAGGGTTTACATGCTCTGGGAATGTATTCTGGGAGGGGTTTTGTTTTGAAGGATTTTTTTTGGTCTTCTTCCTCTGAAGCATCAGGAACGGTCACAGCTGGAGATGGGATCTTGGATGGGGTGGGCCAGGCCTCTGAGATGGCACCAAACATTCTCTCTCTCAGATGTTTGCCAAGATAGTTCTTGCTCACATAATCAGGGACTAACTGATCCTCAACTCTCTCCTAGCATATTTCACTTCAATAATGACTTTTTCTTTTTTTACTCTTTCTATTTTGTTTACTTTTAAATGCTATTTTTTTAATTGTTAATTTTTCAAATTTTCCTTTTTCAAAAATATTTGTTTATTTTTTCTTTTTAATATATTTTTCCATTTTATATTTTATTTATATATTTTATAGTTTTATTTTTATTTTATAGTGTTTATTATAATTTTACTTTTTATATGTTTTCTATTTTTTTATTATTGTATAGTATTTTATTTCTTTTTAATTTATTTTATCATTTTGATGTATTTGTAAAACTAAATGTCACATCCCAGTAGAAAGTTTTGATTTTGATAAATCAGCATTTCCATCAGCAAATTTTCAATCAGCAACCAATTAAGTTCTCTAGCCAAGGTGTGGGCTTCAACTAGAATCCCAGTTTATGTATTGCAGTATTATCTCTTATCCAGATTATCCCCAGTAATAGGTTTTAATTATCCTCAGTGAGTGCTTGGCCGTATAAAGAGACTGGGAATTTCCTCTCTAAATGACTCTCTGGCTGATGACTGCAATGATGATAGGGAGGTGAGATGCTTCCAGTTGTCTGATTTCCACTAAAATCAGGCCCACAGAATCCCCGATGCGGAGCTCTAGGCAGAGAAAAACTCTTTGACATGCCCTCACCCAAATTCGCAATTTCAGGTCCCTAAATCCCTCACACTCTAAACCGTAATCCAGAGGTCACTGCCTCATCTCTGTATTCAGAGCCTCTGTAATCAATACCGAGAAGATCATTTAATTTTCAGAGTGTCACTAAGCAGTTTGTATCAACAATATCCCTTTGCAGAGAAATTTAAAAGTTAATATGCAATGATCACAAAGCAGCCTAAAAAGTGATCTGCATGGTAGAGCACAAATGAAATCAAATGGTGACCACTTAAAAAGGCATAGGAGGTGAGGATTTGGACTGGCACCACCTCACTCATGGTGAGTTGATTTCTGTCGGGAACAATGGAAGCTTCTGAAGTCCAAGCCAAGCCGATTCGCAGCCAACCAAATTTTGGGGTGTTTTACCAGCCCAAAGGAGGCTGTGAGAATTCAGGGAACCCATTGCCTACACCTTCATTTGTCAGACTCCTCCTGGTGATCGGGTTTTCCCACTGCACATCACTAGAGTCAGCTCTTGGGAGCAGAATGAAAGGAGCAAGGCTTATTATGTTCCCAGTTAGAAAAAATATGATTTTACACAAATCTGAGCTTGCCTTAGCAACATCTTTTCGTGTCAGTTTCTCTCATTCAATCTCAGATGTCATAAACCTCCATTATATGAATCCAAGCCCCGCACCTGTGTGCTCAGCCCAGTATTTGGGCAGGTGACCTGAAGGAGAAGGAACATTTAAACATTAATGCATTTAAATTGATATTGTGATATCGATATTTAATAAATGCCATTCTTGTTCTCTTGCAGAGTTTGGTTAATTTCCACCATGGCAGACGCAGAACAGGGAAATCAAACCTCCCTCACAGAGTTCATCCTCCTGGGATTTGGGACTGTCCCCAAACTGGAAATTCTTCTCTTTCCGGTGTCCTTTGTGATTTACATTGTGACCATGGCTGGGAACATCCTCATTGTTGTTCTAGTTGTGACTGATCTGCACCTTCACACCCCCATGTACTTCTTCCTGGGGAACTTGTCTTGCTTGGAGATCTGCTACACCTCAACCATCCTGCCCAGGATGCTGGCCAGTTTCCTGACTGGGGACAACACCATTTCTGTTGGTGGCTGCATCACACAATGTTACTTTGTTGGCTTCTTTGCAGGCACCGAGTGTTATCTCCTGGCAGCGATACGCATACCACTGCATTATGCAACCCTTAGGAATGGCAGATTCTGCCTCCAGCTAGCAGCTGGGTCTTGGATAAGTGCGTTGCTAGCTAGTTCCATAGTAACTGGTATGATGTTACAATTAACTTTCTGTAGCCAAAATGAAATTGATCATTTCTTCTGTGAATCTATACAAATAATAAATCTCTACCGCAACAGCATCTACCAGGTGGAGTTTTTACTTACCATTCTGTCTTCTTTATTCACACTGCCCCTGTTTGCTTTAACTAGGACATCCTACCTGTGTATCATCTCCACCATCCTGCGAATCCCTTTCACCACCGGAAGGCAAAAGGCATTTTCCACCTGCTCCTTTCACCTCATTGTGGTGACAATTTTCTATGGGACCCTGATCATTGTGTATTTGCTACCAAAAACCAACACACTCAGAGACCTCAGCAAAGTGTTCTCTCTCTTCTACGCAATTCTGACTCCTATGGCCAATCCCTTCATATACAGCCTGAGAAACAAAGAGGTGAAAGAGGCTCTGAGGAAAAAAAATGCCAGTAAATGTGTAAATTAAGATCTCATGATTTTTAAGCCATTCTCCTCATTTTTTCATGCCTGTCTCATTAAGTTTGCACATTTGGGGTTAAATTTACAGGCTTGCTTTTGGGTCAGTCTACCCTGCAATTATGGGGTGTGATTTCAGCTGGTGTAGACAGGTCCCAGCAAGCTTTATTCTAGCTACCAAGTACTGGAACATTAAAGCTGTTGGCAGCGCATGCTTTAGTTGAGATTAGCCATGCAAGTAAATTCACAGAGTTCCTAGTGGGCTGCTAAAGACCAGGCTGAAGCACAAGCTGCTGCAGCTCCATTGCTCCGGTACCTGAGCTAACTAGATTAAAGCTGACTTGGGTGTATCTACACGAGCTGCAGTAACATCCTGTCATTGCAGTGCAGACATACCCCTAACTGCCACGTTAGCTCAAGGCCCAACTTGAGTTTAATCTGAGCTGTGGCTTTTGTCTTTTATATATATATATACATACACAATTGTAAAACCTATCAATTTTTTTTTATTTGTTTGTTTAAACTGTACCCTGGATTTCTTAACAATTTAAGGCAAAGCAGTTTTTGTTGGGTTGTCTTTTGAATTCTGGTCAATTTGTTTAGGCAAAACGCTGAAAAGCAAGCTAATACCATTTTTGAAAGAGCTCATTAAACATTTCAAAACTATAACATGTCTGTTTATGTTTTATTCTATTATTGTACAACCTTTCTTTACATGTGGGTTTTATCTAATATTGTTCTTCCCTGGAACATATTTTTTTCACAATTTACGGTTCTGTAAGGTATTTTTAAGGGAGGAGGGTCATACTATGTAAGGCATTTCAACAAAAATTACTAAAATCTTTCTTTAAGCTGCACCCCAGAGATAGCGGGGAGGGATAGCTCAGTTGTTTGAGCACTGGCCTGCTAAACCCACGGTTGTGAATGTAAACCTTGAGAAGGTCACTGAGAGATGTGGGGCAAAAATCTGTTTGGGGATTGATCCTGCTTTGAGCTAGATGACCTCCTGAGGTCCCTTCCAGCACTGATATTCAGTGATAGTTAACTAGTTATGGAAGTTGAATACACTGCATCTTTTTAAAATGTAAAAACATGTGTACGTTATTTGTAAAATTTGTGATAGTATAGCTTTTAATCACTTTATTTAATTGTAATCCAGTGATTAAAAAATCTTTCCCTGAAAAATATAACCAATTTTTTAAAAAGGCAGTAGGGGGTATGTTTCTTCAGATAACAGGGGTGAGCAGGGGCTGTCTTTATCTTACTCTTTCATACAGTTAGAAAAGCTTCATGACACAAGGGTGTCTCTTTGTTGCAAAATGTCACTTGCCTAGTCTCATGTTTAGATGCAATAGAAAAGCATGCCAACATAACTTTATTTCTAATAACAACATTTTTTTGTTGCAGAAGTTAACTGCTTCAAATAACAAGGATGAGAGGGAGCAGCATTTTACTCCTTCATGCAATTGCTCAAACCACCTGGCTTTTGTCTTTTTAAGCTTTTATTGCAAATGGTGGGAACATTACATTCACCCTAAAATCTTCACACTTTACAAAGGACATCCTATAAAGCAGTGTTACAAAGTTTAAATTAAAAGGCCTTCTTGCAGCTAAAGGACTCCTTGCAGCTAAACAAGGGTGCTAATATCCAATAAATGGAAAGTCTGTGAAAATGCATTACCTTAAGTAGATGGAATAAGAGAAATTGATTTAAAGATTAGCCATAACTTTCATGAGGGTCTTTCTTCCATTTTTAAAGACCAAGGGTAAAGTCATAATGTAAAATAAGATAACATAACTTTTGGTACAAAACTGAAAACAAATAAGGATGTTTGCTAAATTTATATACATTTGGTAAATAAAGCTATCTACAGATATGTTCTTTTGATTGGAGTTTTAAAAGTGTATTAAAATGTTACTTGATTTAACTGTGTTTTGAATTAAAAAAAGAAGAAAAATAAGTGTCATGGATGGGGGAAAAGCCTTCTAATCTCTGGTTTAAGTGTCAACTGTTTCACATAAGCTAGTTTTTCTTTTAAGTTAGCTTGTACATGTGCTTTGTATAAAGTGTGTAAATTTAAAGCTTTTATTTACAGCAGTTTTTCTTCCAGCAAGATTTAAAAAGTAACCTAAAGGCCGCTATATTACTAAAACAACTTGTGTTATTTACAGTGTTTGACTTTTCATTCCTTTGTTTAAAGAGCTGCATTTTTTTAAACAGACCATTGGTCAAAAGCCGCTCCCCTTGGGATGCTGTAATTGGTTCAGGGAAATATATTCTATGGTGTTGCTATAGAACAGCTCCTGATTGGCTCCACCAAGAGGCATAGGTTGACTCAGGCTGGCTGGCTGACCCTGGGTTTGCTAGCATTTGCCTAGAGGTAGCTGCAGGGGTAAGACGCTTTTCTCTTTTCTCTAGCATGTGGTCAGTGACACAGGTTTAGATAGATTAGAATAGAGACACAGATAATTCAAATGTGCCCAAATGACTTGGAGAGCTTAAATCCCATTAATTTTCTATGACACTTAGATTCATCGAATTTTAAGCCCAGAAAGGATCATTAGATCATCTATTCTGACCTTCTGTGTAACAGGGGCTGTTAAATTTCACCCCTAAATTGAGTCTAATAACTTATGTTTGACTAAATCCTATCCTCCAGGAAGGCATCCAGTCTGAGTTGGTTCTGATGGTTAATCACAATCACTGTTAAAAAGATATGCCAAAATATTAATTTGAATTTGAGCTTCTTGCCCTTGAATCTCATTATTCCAAGGTTAGGCTCCTCAGCCACTGAAGCACTTTAGAAAAAAAGTCCCCACAATGAATAAAAATGTAATAAACCCAGGTTGCTTGGGAGCCACCTGTGGTCAAATATTTATTGAAATTCTTTGAGTAATTTTGAATGAGTGCATTTGTGAACATTGTGTGGTTCTTCATGGAAAAAATCACTATATGCGACACTTGCTCTAAATAATTCAGCCATCTCTATAGATGTTAGCCTTGTTTGACCTGAGTATGAAGTTTGCATCAGTTGTGTTAACCATTTTGTGTTCTTACTTACAATGAACAATCAGATGACAGTGGAACATATTCAGACTATTCTGACACTGAGGCCAGCAAGTGAAAATGCTGAGACACAATGGCCCATTTATTTAATATTCAGTGTGCGGAAGGAAGCAGGGTTGTGAAGTGTTATCATTTCAAACAGCACTAGACAACTGATTTGGAAATTAATAGGCAATGAGAACTCACCATTAGGAATAACAGACCAGATTCTAGCTTCCAGTTAACCTTGTGCAAACCTGGAGTAACATCATCAGCTTCTGTAAAGTTACTACGTGTTTACCAATGGTGTAAATAAGATTGCAACATGGCCCAATATCTCTTGCTCTCATCGGGGCATAAATTTCCTTTCTTATTTTCTTCCCTTCGCACACTAGAAAAAACCCACAGAGGAATCTTGCAGACGTGTTTGTTTGTCAGGCCGCAGAAATACTGTGATTCAGCACAGTGCAAATAGACTCTTGTGAGAATTGACAAACCAACATGTATGCATATGTATCATACAAAAATTGTCTATCGATCTATCTGCCTTGGGAGATAAGTACATTGAATATTGCGACTCTGTGAGAGGGACAAAATAAAAATCAGATATACACTGCAGCTGAATTGTGAACACCCCAGGGCAGAACCAGAAATCACTCCAAAGCGAGGCCAGGTCTACATTGGGAAATTAGGTTGGTATAACTGTGTTGTTAAGGCCTCACAGTGCAGTGGTTTTGGGTACTATATACATAATAATTAAAGTCCAAAAAAATGGTAACCACAATAATGTGAGAAAAGAAGGTGGAAAAACTTAGAATCTTGATTTTAAAATTGTCAGTGATGCAGCAAATCAAGAAAAGTCAGAGGTGATTTTTTTGTTTTTTAATTAAACCATTATCTGGAGCCACCATTACAAACATAAAGCATCTTCTTTTAAAAAGCAAACATTTTACTGTGGGTGACTTGTACAATTATATTTGCATAACACTAACATGGCTCGAACTTGGAATCTCTGAATGGAAACACCTGAGCTGAAAGACCCAGCTTTCTTGGCTAGTGGTGTAGCAGGCACATCAATCTATAGTTGGCCTAGTCACCAGTAGCAGAGGCCAGACAGTCAGCTTGAGAAGTAATGCTGATACTTCCAGAATTCCCCTGGCCAGGGAAGCCCATCCCAAGATCAGAGACTTTCCAGTTCAGTTCTCCATACAGGCCACCACTTGTAACGCTGACACCCTCGGGTTCGTCATCAGCATCAGAGATCAAACATGGTCCTCTGGACCTTAATATATGAGCCTCTCCTGCTGGAGCTAAAAAAGCCCCCTCTCTCTCCCTCTCTCAGCCAGTGCTGTAGCAGATTCATCACACTGTAGCTTACCTACCACCAGTAGAGGGGGACAGAGTGTCACACTGAGCAGGCATGGCTTACATTTGAACTAAGTGGTTTCACTAGCCTCCATCCTACACCATGCGCCCGTCAGCATTGCTCCCTGGGGCTCCTCTCCAGGCAATGACAGCCCCGTGAGAAGCTGGGCTCAGGGACGTATCACATGGGGAGGGGGAGGAGGAGGAGGAGAGGCAGAGGAGTTGCTCAGAACTCATAGGAACCATTTTCAGGAGGGGGGCAATACTCATGCATGCACCCTCCCACTTCCTACAGCAGTCTGTGGTCTCCACAAGGTCTCTGCCCACCTCATTCCCCCTCTGGTTGCATCAGCCATCAACCCCAGTTTCCCTCCCCTGCACAAGTGCGCTGCGCTATCTGACGGGGAGTCTGCAAGCAGGGACCTGGATCAGGGGAGTTAGAGGAGATAGAAGATCCAGGAAGAAATCAGAAAAATCTAAATACTGGATTTTTCAAAACCCAGGGTTTTTTTGTAGGTTTTCGGTAAAAAAATGAAAATGAAGGGCCCTCTTTTTAAGAGAGAGAGGCCAATATTTCATAATCATGACTCATGAATTTGCATGCCTCTTTTTTTTAGCTCTCCAGCTTAAATTGGCCAAGTTTTCAAAAGAAGGGTGCTCAATACTTCAGGGCCCTTACAGGCGTCTCAAATTCAGCATCTGAAATCACCAGTCTTGTTTGACAATCTAGGCCAAAACATACACAAATTACTGTGAAAGAGCTCCCTAACCACCACCACTATTAAATATTTAACAGATTCTGCAAGGACCTTGCTAGCAAAGTAATACCTTATTCCGCCAGTAGCTACACTGAAATAAACAGTGCAAAATACTGTTCACTGGGAGTTAGGGTATCGCAGTGTGGTCCATAAATAACACTCTGAAGATCTGAGCTTCAAACAGAAAGCTGGTCTAAAGCTCAACTAAAGAAAACCTGCTGGGAGATATTTTCAAAGCTATAAATGGGGATTTAGTGCCCAAATCCCATTTACTTATCAGGGATTTGGGCACCTGCCTGCCCCTTTATGCCTTTGGCATCCGTTCCCAACCGTATTAAATAGTAACACTCCCATGGACTTCACTTGCACAGGATTGAAGCCCTGGATCTTTTCATCTTCTAAGTGATCCATGCAGCTTAATTCATTGCTACACACAAACTGCCTGGGTGGTAGGTGTTGTATAACCCAGCATTAGGAAGGTGGAAGAAGGATGAGATGAGATAATGCAGCATTTTCTTCTTTATAACTTTATTTTGTTTGAATGAAAATGAGTAGAGGGGAAACAAGGATCCACTGATCTGTGTGATGGTGTATGACAAGTTGGAATCTCTGACATGACCTCTTCATTCAGGATGTCAGGGAGTGGGACATGGATTCTACCATCTGTCTTGCCGCTTTCTCTCTCCCTTTCATCCACCTCATTTGCCTGTGAGGACACCCCAATTCTGCTCTCCCATTTGGTTCACTGTGTCTGAGATCCATTGCCCAAAGTGAACCTGATTTATGCCTTGCACGAGAAGATGAGATCTCTTTGGCTAGGAAAAGTTAATTATACATAGATATATTCTTAGAAATTAAAGTAAATCAAGTTAGTAGAGTTAAACTTTAGACCTCAGAGGGGAAAAAAGGTAACAGAGGGTCAGGCTGATGAGAAGCGGCGAAGAGGGGACAATTGGACAAGGGCCTTGAGCTCACAGGGCTTCCCTGAACATCTGTAACTGGGGTGAAATGAGAGGAACTGGGGATACAGAAACTGGATGTGTACTCGATTGGCCTGAGAGGGAAACTTCTAACCTCAGGAAATCTGCCTCTTAACCAGCTGCTCTGCTTATTGCAAAATAATAACTCACAAGTTTAAACAGTAAACTTTAAGGGCCCGATCCATCATGCGTCCTGCTCTTCTGGATAGATTCATGGGGCTCGATTCATGAAGAACTTTGACATTGGGTTGCTGGGTGTCACACCGCCTAACTTTTAGGCACGTGGGAAAATCATTGCCCTTCGCAAAGCCTGAGCTTGCCCCTCCAACTGCCTACACAATGACGGGTAGGAGAGAGAGATAGCTAAGAAAGGGATCCACAAAACCAGCATGGTGGGCGCGGAGCCTCCTAAACTAGCTAGTGGGAGATGCTAAGCCAAAAAGTGCTAAGTCCCACCACTCCCAGGGAGTTCAGTGCCTAAAGCCTGACCTACACTGGGCGGGGGAGCAGGGGGAGATGGTATCTATCTAAGTTATGCATCTTCAGCTACGTGAATAGTCTCATTGCTCTCATTTGTTGGCACTAGAGAGAATTGCTTGAGTGCTGACCCAGCCCAGTGTTACTGGTAGCTTGTTACAGAGAGTGAACTTCAGGGATCTTGTCCCAAGGGGAACAAAATAGCATTTAAACCATTCTCAAGAAATCAGCTTTAATCTTGGAGGCAGCTCAGGAAAGGCTCTTTGTTCTGCTACCACAGATAATTCTACACACCTTGAGTGGTTTCACTGCTCCGGGTAAAGGGTCCAAGGATCACATACATAGACCTATTGGATGTCTTGAGATGCTCTATTCCGGATGCAGATAGACTAGATAGTCTATCTACCTACTTATTGATTTGACCAAGAAAACAAAGAAAATCACAAGTCAGAGTAATCTCTCCATATCTATAATCTCTGTTTAAAAGGCAGGTGAGTTAATTCATATTCTTATTCATTTTACTCTTTCAATTTAAAAGGTCTAGATTCTGCTCCATTTATCTGGGGTGGATCTTTCTGCAGACTCCCATTGACTTCTGCTCACACAGTTTGTTACTACACAGAGGTCGTGGCTGGCAACCTAGCTACAATATGAATCACCCAGCTCTCCCCCTTGCTTTTAGAGTGACCAGACAGCAAGTGTGAAAAATAAAGGCAGGAGGCGGTGGGTAACAGGACCTAAAAATCGGGACTGTCCCTATGAAATCGTGACATCTGGTCATCCTACTTGCTTGTAACAGCGCTGAGACAAATGAGATCAGTTGGTGTATGTTAGTAATAGTGTGTGTTTGTTAGGGGGTGGTGAGTTGGGGGCAGGGGATTCTCTGGAGATGGTCCTAAGCTTTCAAGTTCACTTTGCACTGAATCTGCCTGTGATATTCAGGTTCTAGTGCAAGATTCATTTCCCTGGGCATTAATCTGATGAGCTGATGATGGGGAAATGATTCAGTTGCTCTCTGGCAGACATTTGGGTTTAACTATTGATTTGGTGTTGCACAGAACACTGGCTCCATTTCCATTTCCAATAAAAATCAGTGTCAAAATAGCCACTCACTTCCAAGAGGGCAGCACAGATTTTCTTATGTATGAGCAGCCGGATATTCAGACTTGCAGAACACTAAGTCAAAAGCCCCATTAGATCAGACTTTCAAAGGAACTTTATAGTTTTTAGACACAAAAGTTCCATTAATTTTCAATCAGACCCTTTTTCAAATTATGTCAGCATGCCTAGAGAGTTTTCTGGGCACATTCCTTTATTATGATCATTATTAATTTCTCTCAGTATCACACAGGGTGGATTTTAGTAAAAAGGGAAGAAATAGCTTTCACAACAAAATAAATCTTTCAGCTTAAAAAGAAGAGAGCTGTTGTCTAAAATGTATCCCCAACAAATCCTGGCTGAACAGACTCTGTAGGTTTGGATAGTCAGAAGTCTTGTTAAACCCTCTACAGAATTCCTGCATTTCAGGTGCTCAAATTCCTTCAGGCTCCTTTGGCTTTCCTTCACGTTATCACAGTGCCTAAGAACGTTGTCTTTTGGAGGTCACTAGCCATGATGTCACGTTCTTGAGCTGCTTATTCATGCCCTGCTGGGGTTGTCTATGTTCTAGTTTGCCATAACTGCTCCCCTTCAAGGCAGAGTTCTTCGTATTTCCCCATCTTCTCGCCTTGTTTCTTTTTTATGTTTCTGTCTAATGGTGAGGCAACATCAATTAACATGGGCTTGTTTGCTGTTTTTTCTACAACTATGTGTGGCCTCTTTGACCACACCGTGTGGTCCGTGACAATTGCCAGATACCATAAATCTTACCCTCTTCATTCTCTAGAGCGCTTCCACTTTGGTATTCGTAATAGCACATTGTTTGTTGCAAGCATAAATTTGTACAGAGTTTCCTGTGCAAACACTTGGCAACCTCACTGTGTCTGTTCATATATACTCTCTCAGATAGTCTCCAGCAGTTGCTCGACACATGCTCCACCACCTCTTCCTTTTTACAACACATTCTGTGGCTTGCAGAATAGTTCTGTCAGTCCATTTTACTTCTTACATAATAAAGCTTTAACAACTTTAGTTGTCCCCTCATAATGAGGCTCTGTCTCTCTATATGAGAGATCCTTCTGCAAGCCATTAATTTAATAATCTTCTGTCACCAATAGGTTTGATCTCTATTGACCACCGTCAATGAATTGCTTTCAGTGTAAATCTTTCAAGTCTTTTATGTATTTATTTGTTTATTTATTTATTTTTCAGCAGTTTGCTTTCTCTTTTCTTTCATGCTTTCGTGGGTTTGGATGCAGATCAGTCATGGCTTCTAATTGTAACCGGATGATCTTTACTCAGGTTGACTCCTCATATTTTGATATTATAGTCTACATTATCAATAGCTTCTTCCACAGATAGCAGAGTTTTCCTTCATCACATTGTGGGAGGTTTGTTCTGTCAATTCTTGATTGCTATGCAATACGCTAGACATCACCAGCAGTTGTCTTCTTTGGATGTCAATTTTTTTAATCTCATCTTGATTCCACTTGATCACTCCAGCACTATTCTCTACTACTGGAATCCCCCACACATTAATGGCTCAGATCAAATTCTTAGACTTGAGTTTTGTCCATAGAGTAGTTCCTATACATCTGTAATATTCTTTCTTCACTTTTTCATTCAGTTTCTTATGTAGTATCTCTGAGAGTTTACCTCATTCCAGAATATCTGTAGGGGTCAGGCTGAGATATCATGTATAGGTCCTTCATTGTAACTTATATGTCATCAGATTGTTCCAGTCTGACCATCTTTACAGATGCTGACACACACTTAGCAAAGCCAATCTGTAGCTTTATATCTTCAACAAGCTTACCCACATATCATCAATCTCTGTAGCTCCTTTTTGTGACTTTTTCTGTAGTTTCAGCTTGCCCATGTCTAGCAAATAAACTGGTTGGTGATCTTTGCTGATATGACAATCACAATTTATCTTAACAAGCATCCATGTCAGCGGCAGCATCGCTACAACAAACGACACTGGTGCTAAGGAATCCCCTTGAAATATTTCTCTTTTAATTTGGACCTCATCTAAGAGTCCCTTCTAGGTAGAGTCAAGTGTTCCAGTTTAGCATAGATTGCTGTAGAAAGGAGATGATTTTTGGATGAACCATGGATCACTAAAGATACAAAACAAAGAATGAGACCATCTAACTTTTTCTGTGATTCTCCTGGAAAGTCTGAGTTGGTTTTTGTCCCTTTGCTCAGGAGGCAGCATCCCACTGCAAGCTAGCTCTATCCAGATCTTCTTTGCCAGATTTGTTGATAGAAATTTCCATGTAGCTGGTCAACCAACTGTGTTTGGTCTATAATTCATAGATTACGGAGGTTGCTTCCTCCTTCTCCTTTTATTGTTTTGGTACCAGGAATGTTGTCTCTGTTACTATCCATCTTGGAAATTTGTTCTTCAGACATTTATTAAGTTGTTCAAGCAAACAATCAATCAGTGTTGTAAGGCATTTCAGCCAGAATCCATGCATCCCATCTGGTCTGGGTGGCTTTTCATTTTTCATTCTTCTCGTTACTTAATCTTTTTCTTTCTTTGGTCTTCGTGTATTCCTCTGTGCTGTGGCTTTCTAATTATTTCTCACTTTTTTAATCCAGTCTGCTGTCTGATTATATTGTACATCCTCACACCAGATTTCCTTCCAGTAGTGCTGAAACTCTCCCACATCATTTATTGGCTCTCTAGTTTTCCTATTCTGCTTTTAACATTAATCAGACCAAAATCTCCTAGGTTCTCTGAAGTGACTCTTCTCTTGATACTAAGAACTTTGTGGGAAATCTTTTGAGTCCATGACACTAAGTGATGAGCTTCTCTTTACATTATTCCTTCATAACTCTCACATCCTTTTATATTATATTATATTTAAAGAGCAGCACACAGCCTGGAGATGAAATATCAGCTGAATGAATCAATACATCCTTCATATTTCCTGTACTTTCTTAGGGAGCCGCCATACTCATATTTGTCCTCAATTTCCCTTCCATTTGTGGTTTCTGTTTATCCTATATTATTAGCTTCTACTAAAATGTTTGCAGATGTTTCAACATGACTCATCTCCCTTTTCAGACTTTCGATCTCCATTTCTGTAAATACTCCTCTTTGCAATTAAGCTCTGTTGTCCAGTGAGTATATGTTCAGTCATTATTTTCTCAGTTTTTCTTTCCTTCCAGTATTGGAGCATTCATTTTTCTCCAGGCTCTCTGTTCTGGTTTTGACAAAAGCCAACTTTAGATCACGTCTTGGTTTGCACTGAGTCCTTTTCACTCTTTTGTTGAAAACTATCTCTGGTTTCCTTGAATAGTCTGGACAGCTGCATGATATCCACATGAGGTTATCTGCTTCCACACAATACACCTTGTCCATGGAGGAGCCTGTCATACAGTTAAGCTCTTCGGAGGCCCCCTCTATGGCATTCAGAATAACTATCAAGTTGCCTGTATTCTCTCTATTTGGTTGAGTTGTCAGTCTATACAATATTCTGGATCTTAAACCAGTATTTCTAGGTCCCTGGGGTTTGTTTATTTATTTATTTATTATAGAAATCCTAGATATTATAATAGGGATGAATCCAATTATATACTATAGATATTAAATACTCTACAAGAGTGGTTTTGAAGCTGTGGTCTGGAGGTATGTAGACCATGTCTAAGATTTTCAAAGGGTCGGAACCTCCATTCAAATTGTTTAGGGGTCGACAAAGGAAAAAAGGCCAAAAACCACTGCTGTACAAAAATTACGAAATGTAATAGAGAAAAAGGTACTTATAGAATTGGCCAGATCCCTAGTGGATGTGACTCAGCCATAGCTCCATTGGAGTAAAGAGGCCAGATCCCCAACTGGAGTAAAAACAGCTGTATCTCTGCTGATGTTAGAGGGACAGATGAAAGAGTTATTAGGCCAGAGAGAAACAGCAAGTGAGCAAAGGACTTTACAGTCTGCTGGTTAGGGCCCTCACCCTGGATACAGGAGATCAAATCCCCTTTCTTCAATGACTTTAATTATTTAACCACAATGGAACAGATTCAACAGGAGAGGCTAAGCAAGGCCCGCATCAGGCTGTCCCTTAGCCCTAGCCTGGCAGGGATTTTGTGAATACCTGTTGGGCCTGATTCTGCAGTTTAGGTGCTTAAAGTGGCAGTTACACAAGAGGACTTCAGCCCCTATCTGGCATATTTTCTCTCTCTAGAATACACAAATTCCAACCAGTTTATTGCTATTTCTCTAAATCTTAAAATCTTAAAATCTATTTAAATATACATATTGTACAAGATAGAATAGGGCTTTCTTTGCATTCATCCAGCTGAACAGATAATGTCCACATGCCATTTTAGTTCACTTAAATTAAATTTATTTATTTATTGGTTTTACAGGTTACAGTTTTCCCAAAATAAATATCAATGGAAAATCAAACCACAGTTACCGAATTTATTCTCCGGAAACTTTCCAGTGACCCACAGATGCAGATTTTCCTCTTCTCAATGTTTTTAATTATTTACCTAATCACTCTGGGTAGTAACATAGTGATCATGATGGTGATAAGAGCTGATTCTCACCTTCACACCCCTATGTACTTCTTTCTCTTCCATTTATCCTTTCTTGATATCTGCTATTCCTCAGTCACAGTGCCTAATATGCTGATGAACTTCCTAGTAGAGCACAAAACTATTTCTGTCAATGGCTGCATTGTCCAGATTTTTTTCATCATCCTTTCGATTGGTGCTGAAATTTTCATTCTCTCAGCCATGGCTTATGACCGCTACACTGCCATCTGTGACCCATTGTGTTACATGGAAAGAATGAGTAAAGGGATCTGTGTTCAGCTGGTGAGTGGGGCATGGACAATAGGCTTCTTCCATGCCCTGCTTAACACTGTTTTTACCTCCAAGTTGCGTTTCTGTGAACCCAATGAAATCAACCATTTCAGCTGTGAACTCCCTCCTCTATTACAACGATCCTGCACTGACACCCTCACCAATCAACTGGTGCTTCTTACTTCTGTTGTGATATTTGGGTCAAGCTCCTTCCTCCTCACGCTGATCTCCTATATTTACATTGTGTCCACCATCCTGAGGATACGCTCTGCGGAGGGCAGGCGTAAAGCGTTCTCCACCTGCAGCTCCCACCTTATTGTGGTTGGTTTATTGTACCTGACAGCTTTTTTCCAATACACAAAACCCAGCTCAGTCTCCTCTGTGGTTCTGGAAGAAATAGTCTCCATCCAGTACAGCATCTTGACCCCCATGTTAAACCCCATCATCTACAGCCTGAAAAACAAGGAGGTGAAAATAGCACTAGGGAAAATGTTGGGGAAATTGAAGATTCTCAAGTAGTGCTGATGAACTTAAATTAAATATATATATATTTTTAAATCCAAGAGCAGAGAACTGTGGCTAACTTGTGTTTGAGACATTCTCAAGCCAGGTAACTGATGGTCACACGGTGATAACCTCAGCTGCTTTAAATCAGTGTGACACCATTAAAGTCAGGGGACAAGTTGTACAAGAGTCACTGGAGCACAGGGGCCTGGACCCTGCGTCTCCTACATCCATAGTGAGTGCTCTCAGCACCTGGCCATAGAGTCATTCACACATTTCTCTCTCTCTCCTTTCCCCATATCTGTTTAATCTGGCCCACTGACTTCAGGGGAGCTATGGCCAATTTATACCAGCTGAGCATCTGGCCAATATTATAAAAATCTCTCTATCTATTTATTTCTCAGGGGGTTGTTTTTGACTAATTTGTTGAAACAACTGATATTAAATAGCTATCTTATTGTACTTTACCCCACTTAACTCTAATGAATTTTTTTTCAATAATTAATTATAATAAATAGTTGAGCCAATAGCTTTATTTCTCAGATAGGACTAGATCCACAAAAGAACTTAGGTTTGAACAGGAGAGTAAGAGAGAGACTCCCATGAGTATATCCCATATCCCCATGGTTAGGGCACTCGCATGGGTGAGGAGAGATCCCCTGTTTAAATCCTGTCTCTTTATCAGGCACTTGAAGCATGGCCCTCCCACATCCCAGGTGATTACCCTGAACATTGGGATAAAAGTTGAGTGGTCTCCATCTAATTCCTTCTTCTTTTCCCCACTCCAGTTTTTTGTTAAAAAATGTCTTAGGTGCAGTTAGAGTATACCAACCTGGGAACCCTCTAAACAGAAGGCGGTGTTTTGCTCCAGGGTACATGGGGACTGAACTCTTCGACAGAGGTGGGGTTTAGAACACATCCTTCTTCTCATCCTCTCCCATTGGTTAAGGAATCACCTATCATGATGTTAGGACACAAGAACAAATTGGGGACCATTCCAGGTCAAATTGTAAATCAGACCAATGGTCCATCTTGCACAGTATCCTGTTTCTGACAGGGGCCAGTGCCAGATTCTTCAGAGGGAAAAATGAACAGAAAAGGCAATTATTGAGTGATCCATCCCCTGCTGTCCAGTCCCAGCTTCTGGCAGTCAGGTTTAGAGACATCCAGAGCAGGGAGTTGCCTCTCTGGCCATCTGGACTAAAAGCCATT
Organism: Gopherus evgoodei; assembly: GCF_007399415.2. Lineage (NCBI taxonomy): Eukaryota > Metazoa > Chordata > Testudines > Testudinidae > Gopherus > Gopherus evgoodei. The sequence goes on along the minus strand of NW_022060005.1, from coordinate 4,895,031 downwards.
GATGGACCTATCCTACATGAATTTATCTAATTCTTAAAAAAAAAAAAAAAAAAAAAAACTGTCTTCAGTGTAAGAAAAAGGGAACAAGTGAAGTTAAAATGAAAGCCTGATTTAATATTTAACATTTCAAATGCTTTAACTGTTTTGCTACCTTGTCTGTATCTTCAATAAAAGGTTATAAAATGGGATTTTTAATGGTATGTTTGCCAAGGTACTAAGAAGAATGAAGTCTCTGCATACCAAACTCTGAACCTTGTTTAAAACAGTTTAATGTGGGACATTGACTGAGTTATATGGACACTTTGGGCCTGTCTATGGAACTAAATTAATACACAGAAACTACTTTGGGATCTTTGTGAGTCACAGACATTGCAGAAGAAAACTGCTCAATTCTGACACTCTGTGTGTGATGGGAACATAAGAACTGAGTCCAAGATGAGGGTCATATCAACCTCAGCATCCTGTTTCTGACAGTGACTAGAACCAGATGATCAGAAAGTTTCACAGTAGAGAGCTGTGGTATATTCAGCTCCTCACAGTAGAATTGTACATAAATAGACTTTGGCTTAATGTCTGAAACATGTTTAATTACCCTTTAGAATATGTTTTCAGAATGAATTACAATAACAGAAAATATTTGTATCTAAACCTTTTCTGAATTTCACTACATTCAGATAAAAAATGGAATGTGTAGGAAAAAAAATTCCACTGTCTAATTCTCTCATCTTCATGCCATCAGTACATGCAAAGAACACCCTCCCAAGAGTTGCTCGGTCCAAACCATCACCCTCACCTTACGAAAATCCTACAGAGAGAAAGAGAGGAGGTCTCCACTGAATAGGCTTCTTCGTTTCTCTGTTTTTGTGAATCTCATCTGATCTAGAGACGTAACACTGCATGCACTTGAATGTTTAGACTGAATGGACATACTCCTACAGCCTGTCTGCATTCAGACCTCCAACTGAGGCTTACAAAACTTCCACTTATAGAGCACCTGAAACTAATCTACATTATGTATGATCCCTGTGACTTTGCAGTTTATATGATATTATAAAAATATGCTAATGGGTGAATATCAAGTAACTGGAATATGCTTCATGCAAAAGGTATTGTTACAAAGCCTATTGTCTACCGAGTGTGGTCATCCTATTTGTATAAAGGTATCACTCTTGTATCTGAAACTAGATATATGAAATATAATTCTGAGGGCCTATTGTAATTATGCAAAGCGTGGGCCATTAATGGTGGTTTGGAATCTTAATGGCTCCCATTAACCAGGACAATTGACTGTAGATGGCTCTATTTGTAGGCAAGGCTTCCTGTGAGCCAGGCTGAGAGGAATGAAGGCTTGAGGTTCTACAGTGACATGTGATAATGGCATGTGAACTAGAATCCAGCTTTAACTTGGTGTTTCTCCATTGTGAGGAGGGATGGGAACCCAGAGGGACAAAGGATTCCCACCTTATGCAAAAGATATATAAATGGGTGGAACAGGAAAAAGTGGAGCCATCATGAAGAATCCCCTAGCTACTACCTGAGCTGGAACAAGAGCTGTACCAAGGGAAAGAATTGTGCCCAGGCCTGAAAAGTGTCCAGTCTGAGGAATAAAATTACTGAAGCATCTTTGAGGGTGAGATTATCTGAATCAGTTTGATTAGACATAGATTTGCAAGTTTTATTTTATCTTGCTTGGTGCTTTTGTTTTGTCTGTTACTACTTGGAACCACTTAAATCCTACTGTCTGTATTTAATAAACTCACTTTTTACTTATTAATTAACTCAGAGAATGTGTTAATACCTGGGTGGGCAAACAGCCATGCATATCTCTCTATCGGTGTTATAGAGACCGAACAATTTATGAGTTTACCTTGTATAGGCTTTATACCGGGTAAAATGGATTTATTTGGGTTTAGACTCCATTGGGAGTTGGTCATCTGAGTGTTAAAAGCAGGAACACTTCTGTAAGCTGCTTTCAGGTAAACCTGCATCTTTGGGGCAAATAATTCATACCCTGGGTCTGTGTTGGAGCAGATGGGCATGTCTGGCTCAGTGAGACAGGGTTCTGTGGTCCCAGGCTGGCGGGGAAGACAGGGGTAGAGGTAGTCTTGGCACATCAGATGGCAGCTTCCAGAGGATTTCTGTCATCTAATATGTCAAAGTCCCAAACCTGCAGGCAGACTTACACTCATGCTACTAGTCCTTACTCACACTTAATTTCAATAAAATTATTCATGTTTACAACATTCACAGGAGTAAAAGCTTTTGCTGGATTGGGTGTTATATGCCTATTTATATTTTCACTAAACCTACCAAACTGAAAAGTGAGATCTGCAAGATGTTAATTAGGCCTGCACTTTCAGAAGACTCTCAATTCTGGGCACTGAGGAACAGACAGGAGCAGATCTTGAATACAATGGAAATGAAAATGTAAAGATGGGTGCTTGGAGTTACATGGCTGGACCATGTTTGGAATGAATGAAGTTAGGGAAATGGGAAGATGGTAAAAGTTATAGAAAAGCTGAGAGAGTCCAGGAATAGATGGTTTGGCCATGTGAAAAGAAAATCAGAAGACTAGATAGGAAACAGGAAGTTCAACTTAGAGATGGAGGGTAAGGGAAGGGTTGGCACACCCAGAACTTAGATGGATAGATATCATACGATTAGCTGCAGAGTTTCCAAAGAATAGCATTCAAGATAGACTGGAACGGAAAAGGAGGACGCGAACAGTCAACCCCATATAAATGGGAGCAGCAAGAGGCTCAGACACTATATTACAAGAGTGGCCTTATGACAGACAAGGTCCTGTAATATCCTGGACAAACCTGATTGAATTATGTTTCATCTCTTTGGAGTTCGTTGCATTAAAAATGCAAATATTTGTGTACTATTGTAGGATATGTGGAGCTTCTTTAAAAGGAAGGCAATTGCTGGGAGATATTGGGGACTTCAAACACATGAGAAGCGGATTTTCAAGGAAATTCATGGGAGTGAAGATTATGAAAATGACCCACCTAGATCCATCCCTTTTGAAGCTACACTTTGAGCAGATACCCATTGTCTGGCTGATTATCTAGTCAAGGTCTCTTTAAAGAGTCAAACTGGAGAAAACAATGCCTCAGAATCAGGCGATGACCTTGGTCTGAGCTGAGATGTGATGACTTGGAAACCAGAGAAAAACCCTTTGGTACTTGTTGGACAGCTCCTATAAGAGCCCTGAACACATATTTAATCTCATACTTCACTAGAAGCTAAATTAGTTTGGCTTCACTCTTAAATTACAGCGACAGAATCTGTCTGATTTGCATTCTCCTGGCCTGCTCAGATTCTCCTGTGTGTCTGTGTATGGTTCTCCCAGTGTGATCCAGCCTGTTCAAACTGGTTCCAGTGCTCCCCAAGTACAGAAAGCTACAGCCTTTAAAACATTGACTCTTAATGGCTGTGTCTGCACTCTGAGCTAGAGGTGGGATTCCCAGTTCCTGGAGCTAGCATTCCAAAATTAGCAGTGTAGCAGCAGTTTAATGGGCAGCAGTGAGTGGAGGCACAGACTAGTTTCATTGAATGAAAATCTGCCTGAACCCTATCCGTACATTTGGCACACCAAGCTCATGCCAATATATGACACGTCCTATACTACAGCAGCTACATTACTATTTTGAGTCAGCTACCTCAAAAAGAGCTACCCTGAGTATGTCTGTGTGAGCTGGGAATCACAGTCCTAACTGACTGTGTAGACACACACAAAATATAAAGTATTAAGCAAGTATTGGAAAGAGTCTCTTCCCCTACAGCCCAAACAGACCCCTTTGGAGTGAAATATCCTTTCCATTATATGCTACTAAAAGCATCACAGTAGTAGAGAAAGAAAAAATATTACTGAAAAACTACTAGAGCGACCAAAGGATGGTACCACTGTGTTTATAGAATTTACACCTGGGGTTGACTTACTGCATCAATTGGTGCTGTGGATATGGCTTCACCAGTGTGCTACATAGAGGAACAGTACCATGGTACATTGATTTATGTAAGGGTCAACAGCTGTATTGCAGACTGGCATTCTGTAAAATCAGAGGTGCGACAGTTATGCTTTCAGGTACGCTTTAGAGTATTTAATGTTAGAATAGACTATTGGATGACGTGACGGGGTGCAACCTGAGACTGTGGAACAGCTTTTCCCCCTCAATTCACCAGCCTGGGGTGTGTCTCAAAATGCTCTGCTACAAGCAGCAAACCTCTCTCCAGGGGCTATCACTCAGTCCAGCAGCATGTGAAGTCCCACATCCAGCTAGATTGCATGAATGCTCTCAAAGCCACTCATGAAATCTCAGAGAGAAAGGCACCAACCAGATCCTCCCAGCCTTGTACCTCAGGGATATACTGTCTTGCACTGTTCAATATCATGTCTCAAACAATGAAAAAGTATTAATTGATCTCACACTTCTTTAAGGAGAGTGGACATGGATAGCCTTTGCAAACTGAGTAGATTTACCAAACACTTCAGACAAACTCACTAGTAAGAATAAACATAAAATTAAGTTTACTGACTACAAAAGATAGATTTTAAGTAATTACAAGTAGTAAGCATATAGATCAAAGTTAGTTTAAGAAATACAATAAAATTGCAGTCTGGGTTCTCATAACTGAACAAGATTTGAATCAAGCAATGTCTCACCCTGATAGATCATACAAATAGTTCTTTAGTATGCAGGCTAGATATCCTTTCAGCCTGGGACACCCTCCCCAGTTCAGAGTCTTTGTTTTCCAGATGATCCTTGAGGTGTAGAGTTGTGGTGGGAGAAAGAACAAGTCATGATGTCACTCTCCTTCTTTTATAGCTTCCTCTGCCGGGTGGAGTTTTACAGTTTCAAACACAGCCCCAGCCAAGTTTGTGAAAAAATACACTTTACAAGATGGAGTCAGGGTTACATGAGCAAGTCACATTCCTTTACACACTTAGCACAATAGCAGCCATCACCCATATTTCAGCTAGAAAGTTTACAGGAAGGCCCCTGAGGCAGGGACAGGTTTCTTCTGTGGTCCATTGTGAGAGTTAAGTGTTCAGTAATGGACCATTAACTTGAATAGTCTGTTCACAATGTGTTGGCCAGACAAGATGTAAATACCTGGTGGGTGTCACCCCCAGTAGCAAACATCTGAAATACTGGTACCTACGTAATATTCATAACTGTAGATACAAAGATAATACATGAATACACAAAGAATGATCATACTTGATAGATTGTAACTTTTCTATTACTACTTTACATGATCTACTTTGTACAAAATATATCATAAGTGTATGGCAGTGTGACTATGGGGGGCAGGGTCCTGCTTTAAGACACAGAGTGTCACAGACTGATTGAGGCCCAGTTAGGAGATGTATTATTTAGAGATTCATCTTGAGTAGATCTTGAATATGAAGTTGGTATTGCCTTACTTGGAGTGACTACTGACCAACAGTTGAGAAAAATAACATAATCTATGATGATAAAACAAAAGCCATGAATGCCTCCTATAAAATGGAAATGAATGGCCTGGCGCTGTGCATGTACATGTCAATGGTTTTGAATGGGTGAATAGTTGTATCTATGTGGGTAGTGGGTTGACAGCAGGAGGTTCTATAGCTGAAGGAGGTCACACGTATGATCAGTCTTGCATTGATGGCATTTCAGCATCTTCAAATGCCTCAGTCTGGGTGGCAGAATATCTATGTGACAACTAAGAGATGAGTGTTCAATGTGGTAGCCATAGCAAGTCTGTTATAACGGAGCAGAAATATAGCCATTAACAATAGCTGAGGAGGAAATTAGACAGTTTTCAGTTTCAAAAATACAGCAGATTTTTAAAATCTGTTCGTTTGTGGGACGTGATCCCTGGGCTGCAACCTGGGACTATGGGACTGCAGTGCCCACTGAATTCACTAGCCTGGGTTGTATCTCACAGTGCTCTGCTAGTGAAAGGCATCAAACCCCTCCAGATGCTGTTATCACTCAGTCCAGCAGCATGTGGAGCTCCATGCCCAGCTAGATTGCATAAATGCTCCCATAGCCATTTACAAAACACACAGAGAAAGGCACCAGCCAAATCCTGCCCTGCTCCCAGCTTTGTACCTCAGAAATATACTGTCTTGCATTGGTCAAGAACCTTTCTTGAGCAATGCCAATTTATTAATTAGTTCGCCACTTCTTCAGGGGAAAGTGGCCATGCACCAACCTTTGTAACCTGAGTAGATTTACCAAACACTTCAGACAAACTCACTGGTAAGGACAAATGTAAAAATAAGTTTGACTGCAAAAGGTAGAATATAAGTGATAGACAAAAATTCAGAGAAGTTACCAAAAGAAAATAAAAGATAAACACATTGTCTAAATTCTCAGCCTCATTAGACTTGGGCAAAATCTAGTTCAAGCAGATTTTCTCACCCCACTGGATATTGCAGGTTGGTTACAGGTTTGATACACGGGCCTTCCCTATTAGGCCTGGGACCAGTCTCCTCAGCTCCAGCATTCTTGTTGCCTTCAGCACAGGTGTGGGGGAGAAGAAAAGGGGGCTACGTGCTTAGTCCTATGTTCTACTTTGTACTCTTAGTCCATGCACTTGGAAAAAAAATAAAGTTCAGGCATGACTGGGGCATTGCTGAGTCACAGGTGTGGTCCTGTGCAGATAAGTCATTGAATTGTACCTCCCTTGTTGGACAATAGTGGCTGATGGCCAATTTCACACACCCCTGGGCACTTGGTCACCTCCCTTATTGTGACTCCCAAATGTACAGCATATTTCAATGACAACCATAGAGCACAATCTCATAACTTCATATGCACTCAAGATATACCTATTTAGGTAGAACAGTGGGTTTCAGCAGGTCATAATCTTTTCATGATACTTTACATGGCAAACCTTATATGAAATATCACAAGTATATACAAATGATAAACATGGGGATTACAGGGTGCTCCCTCAAAGTACAGTGTCACACTTTGATTTTTTCACAAGTGAGGACATACTTAGATGATCCCAGCTAGTTGCAGTCTTGCATCAGCTGAGAAGAAGATGGCTGCTATGGTGTGCTCACATTTTTACTGAAGCCTTATTAATCTGAGGTCAAAGGAAGAAGAGCATAAAAATGACCATGAATAGATTGGAATATGCAATTTTGAGGAATTTAAGAAACCTAAATTCTCCCATAATAACTCTTGTGGAAGAAAGAAAACTTGCAAGAGTGAATCTAAGATGGAAATCTATTCTACATGCCACCATGGATGTATCTATTATCTGCTGTTGCCGATGTGCTGCTGATTTCTACAATGTTAACAGCTTCATCAGGAAAGTCTGAGAAAGCCCTACCCTAAAATACCTTATAGCCCAGAGATTAGAGCACTTTCCTGAGAGATAGGAGCCCTAACTTCAAAACTCTTCTCCACAGCAGGCAGAGGTGAGAAGTGAATGAGTTTCCCCCACATTCAAGTACCCCAACCAATAGGTAAAAGGTATAGGGGATGCTTCCGTATGCTGGATTGTCAAATTAGACTTTCTTTTCCTATGTATGAAAATATTTGGTGAATAGGTGTCAAGTTTACAAATAGCACAGGGTCAAACAATACCGCTTAGGGGGTTTTGTTTATTTGTTTGTTTTTGTTCCCTCCACACCGCCACTCTCATCTCCTACTTTTTCCCTACCATATCATGCAGTCTATTTGCTCCATTCACATTATGGCTAGCATCGTCAATGGAGCATATGGGAGATGAAATGGTTTGCTGTTTGGGGGTCTAGCTTTTAAAATCCAAACCTGTCACTGAGATTGGATACCTAAATCCATAAGGTTCTTTTGGCAATCCAAGCTTCAATACTCTAATTCTTATGTATGGTAAATTGTGCTTAAGAACTGACCCAGATCAGTGTTACAAGTAGTTTGTTTCAGAGAGGGATCTGCAGGGATCTTGTCCAAGGGGAACAAGACAGCATATAAACAACTCTCAAAAATCAGTTCTTAGTCTTGGAGTCAGATGAGGAAAGGCTCTTTACTCAGACAGTCACATCTGACAAGGTAGGTAGGGATATCCTTTGCAGTGGAGCAAAGAAGAGTTGATATCCTGACATGTTGTATTGCAGAGGCAGATAAAGAGACTAGACAGACAAGTCAGTAAGTATGTAGATAAACAGACTAAGACAACAGAAAACCACAGATCAGAAGGATCTCACCATTTTTGTGATCCACATTTAAAAGGCAGGTGAGTTGATTCATATTTTTATTCCTTGTTAATCTTATTTTATCCTTTCCTTTGCACATGACCCAATTCCCCCTTCCTCCTTATCTAGGGGTGGGTCTCTCAACAGGATCCCATTGACTTCTGCCTGGATGCAGCAATCTGCTCAACAGAGGCAAGGTAGGTGAGGTAATATATTTTATTGGATTAGCTTTGGTTGGTGAGAGAGACAAGTTTTTGAGCCAGACAGAGTTCTTCTCTCTCATCAACTGAAGTTGGGAAAATAAAAGGTATTATCTCACCTCTGCCTTGTCTCTCGAATATCCTGGGACAGAGACAGCTACAACTCCACTGCATGCACACACTGAATGAGTTGCAACAAAGGGATTGTGGTTGGGAACCCAGCTACTACTGGAATCGCTCATCTCTCTATCTCTGAAGGCAGCACTGAGAAAATGGAGTTCATTTGGTGTATGTTAGCTGTAGTTTCTTTTTTTGGAGAGTGTGTGTGTGTTTTATGGGGAGGTTCGGGGTGGGGCATTCTCTGGAGAAGACACTTAGTTTTAATAAGAATGTAAGTATGGTCATACTTGGTCAGACCAATGGTCCTTGTATCCAGTATCCTGTTTTCCATCAGTGGCCAGTGTCAGAGGCTTTAGAAGGAGTGAACATAATAGAGCAATTTGTTGAGTGATCCATCCTCTGTTGTCCAGTCCCAGCTTCTAGCTTCCAGAGGTTTATGGACTCCCCAAGAGTGGGGATGAGACTCTGACTGTCTTGGCTAATAGCCATTGATGGACCAATTCCTCCATTAAATGATGTATTTCTTTTTGTACCCAGTTATACTTTTGGCCTTCACAACATCCCCTGGCAACAAGTTCTATAGCTTGATTGTGCATTGTGTGAAGAAATGCTTCCTTTCGTTTGTATTAAACCTGCTGCCTATTAATTTCAGTGGGTGACTCCTGGTTCATATGTTTTGAGAAGACAGAAATAATACTACCTTATTTACTTTCCCCACACCATTCATGATTTCATATCCTCTCTTACTCTTCTCTTTTCCAAGCCAAACAGTCCCAGTCTTTTTAATCTCTCCTCATATGGAAGCTGTTCCATACCCATGATCATTTTTGTTGCCCTTCTCTGTACTTTTTCCAGTTCAGATATATCATTTTTCAGATGGGGTGATCAGAACTGCACACAGTATTCATGATGTAGGTGTACCATGGATTTACATAGTAGCATTATGATATTCTCTGTCTTCTTATCTGTCCCTTTCCTAATGCTAGCAATCTGTTAATTTTCTTGACTGCTGCTGAACATTGAGCATATCTTCTCAGAGAACTACCCACGGTGACTCCAAGATCTTCCTTGAATGGTAACAGCTAATTTAGACCTCATCATCTTGTGTGTAGAGCTGGGATTATGCTTTCCAATGTGCTTTATTTTGCATTTATCTGTCTTGAATTTCATCTGCCATTTTCTTGCTCAGTCACTCAGGTTTTTGAGATCCCTTTTGTAACTCTTCATAATCTGCTTTGGATTTAATTATCTTGAATAATTTTGTATGGTGTGTAATTTTTTCCACTTCACTGTTTACTCCTTTTCTTAGATCATTTATTAATATGTTAAGCAACACTGCCTCTTGAGAAACTGAGCTATTTACCTGTCTCTATTCAGAAATTTTCCTTTGCACAGAATCTAACTATGTTGAAAGCTAGGTTCTGGTACAAGTTCCATCTCTTTGCTTAGATATTTGCTTCATGGGCTGATAATGGAGGAAAGGTTTAGTTTCTCTACAGGGTCATATGGGGACAAACATAGATTGGATATTGGAGACAACATTGGCTTCATTTCCATTTCTATTAAAAATTGATGTCAAAATAGCCACTCGCTTTCATGAGGGCAGGATAAACTCTTGTATATATGTAGAGCCTGACTTTCAGATGTGCAGAACAAAGAGCTAAAGTCTCGTTCAGTCAGATTTTCAAAGGAGTTTAAATGACTTAGAAACATAAGTCACACTAATTTTCCATCAGCTTCTTTTCAAAAGTATGTCACTGTGACAGGAGAATGTTTTCCAGGCACACTAGTTTCATTTTCTTAAAAAATACTAGCAATTTCAACCATTTCTCCTCATCAGACTCTTTAAGTAGGGGTCTCCCATATCCGAGATGAGCACCATAACCACTGGGATAAAAGTTATGGTGAAACTCCTCTGACTAATTCCCTCTTCTTGTTGGACAAAAACAAATTTATATAACTGGCCATGAACAAAAGGAGCCTGGAAATTAGAAGAAGGTTTCTCACCAACATAGGGGTGAGATTCTGGAACAACCTTCCAACAGGAGCTGTAGGGACACACAATTTAATTAGTTTTAAGAGAGAGCTGGGTAAATTTGTGAGTGCAACTGTATGATTTGAATTTCCTGAGATGTGGGGGTGCACGGTTTAGCAGCCCTGGGCTTCATTTTTGGTTTATGTCTTAGGTTCCTAAAGATCATGCTTCAGGGTTTACATCCTCTGGGAATGTATTCTGGGAGGGATTTTATATTGGAGGGATTTTTTTGGTCTCCTTCTTCTGAAGCATCAGGGATGGCTGCAACTGGAGATGGAATTTTCGATGGGGTGGGCCAGGCCTCTGAGGTGGCATCAAGCATTCTCTCTCTAAGATGTTTGCCAAGATCGTTCTTGATCACAGAATCAGGGACCAACTGATCCTTGACTCTCTCCCAGCATATTTCACTTCATTTATGACTGTTTATTTTTATACTCTTCTACTTTATTTACTTTCAAATGCTATTTTTTAATTTTATTTTTTAATTATCCATTTTTAAAATATTTTGATATATTTTTTCTTTTTAATATATTTATATTTTTATTTTATTGCATTTTATATTTCAGTGTTATGTTTATAGTTTTATTTTTATTTTTATAGTGTTTATTGTAATTTTACATCATTTTGTTTTATTTTATTTTACTTTTCTATAATTGTGTAGTGTTTTATTTCTTTTTAATATATTTTATAATTTTGATGTATTTGTAAAACTAAATGTCACTGAAAATGTCATATCTCAGTAGAAAGTTTTGATTTTGATAAATCAACTTTTCCATCAGAAAATTTTCAATCGGCATCTAGCCAAGGTGTGGGCTTCAAATAGAATCCCACTTTAATTATGGCAGTATTATCTTTTATTCAGATTATCCCTAGTAATAGACTTTAATTATCCTCAGTGAGTGCTTGGCCATATAAAGAGACTGGGAATTTCCTCTCTAAATGACTCTCTGGCTGATGACTGCAATGATGATAGGGAGGTGAGATGCTTCCAGTTGTTTGATTTCCACTAAAATCAGGCCCAGAGAATTCCCTATGTGATGGTCTAGGCAGAGGAAAATTCTTTGAGATGCTCTCACCCAAAGCAGCAACTTCAGGTCCCTAAACCCCTCACATTCTAGACGAAAACCCCAGAGGTCACTTCCTCATCCCTGTATTCAGGGCCTTTGAAATCAATACCGAGAAGATTATTCAATTTTCAGAATGTCACTAAGGACTTTGAATCAACAATATCCCTTGGCAGAGAAATTTAAAAGTTAATATGTGATGATGACAAAGCAGAATAAAAACTGATCTACATGGTACAGCAGAAATGAAATCAAATGATGACCACCTAAAAAGGCTTAGGAGGTGAGGGTTTGGACTGGCACAAACTCACTGATGATGAGTTGGTTTCTGTTCTGGACAATGGAAGCTTCTGAAGTCCAAACCAAGCCGATTCATAGCCAGCAAAACTGTGGGGTGTTTTACCAGCCCAAAAGAAGCTTTGAGAATTCAGGGAATCCAGTGCCTACACCTTCATTTGCCAGACTCCTCCTGGTGATCTGGCTTTCCCACTGTACACCACTAGTGTCAGACTCCTCCTGGCAGAGACCTAACAAGGGCCAGGTGAGTGAGACACTTGCCTCGGGCGCGGAAGGTGAGGGGCGCAGAAAGTCTTTCTTTTGGCAGCAATTTGGCGGCAAGTCTTTCCCTCTGAGAGGAACTGAGGGATCCACCACCATATAGTCACTGGTCGTTGGCAAAGGAGAGGGGCGGCACATCCAGTTCTTTGGCAGAAATTCGGCGACGGGTCCCCTAGTCCCTCTTGGAGGGAAGGACCTGCCACCGAATTGCTGCCAAAGAATGGCACAATTCCTCCGAGAAGAACCTGCCGCCAAACAGCCAAATGTACTGCCCCTGACCCTTGCCCCGGGAGCAAAAATCCCTAGATACGGCTCTGTCTCCTGGCGATCTGCTTTTCCCACAACACACCACTAGTATCAATTTTTGGGAGCAGAATGAAGGGAGCAAGTCTTATTCTGTTGCCAATCAGAAAAAACAGGGTTTTCACACAAATGTGTGCTTGCCTTAGCAGCGAGTTTGTGTCTCAGTTTTTCTCATTCACTCTCAGATGTCATAAGCATTCATTATATGACTCCAAGCTCCCAGCCTATGTGCTCAGCACAGTATTTGTGTGGGTGACCTGAAGGAAAGGGAGCATTTCAACATTAATGCATTTAAATTAATAATGTGATACTGACATTTATTAAATGTCGTTCTTGTTCTCTTGCAGAGTTTGGCTCATTTCCACCATGGCAGATGCAGAACAGGGAAATCAAACCTCTCTCACAGAATTCATCCTCCTGGCATTTGGGTCTATCCCTGAACTGCAGATCCTTCTCTTTCAGCTGTTCCTTGTGATTTACATTGGGACCACGGCCAGAAACATCCTCATTGTTGTGCTAGTTATGACTGATCAGCACCTTCACACTCCTGTGTAGTTCTTCCTGGGGAACTTGTCTTGCTTCGAGATCTGTTACACCTCAATCATCCTCCCCAGGATGATGGCCAGTTTCCTGACTGAGGACAAGACCATTTCTGTAGGTGGTTGCATCACACAATGTTACTTTTTTGGCTTCTTTGCAGCCATTGAGTGTTATCTCCTGGCAGCAATGTCTTATGATCGGTACCTAGCGATATGCAAACCACTGCATTATGCAACCCTTATGAATGGCAGTTTCTGCCTGCAACTAGCAACTGGGTCTTGGATAAGTGTGTTGCTAGCTAGTTCCGTAGTAACTGGTATGATGTTACAATTAACTTTCTGCGGCTCCAATGAAATTGATCATTTCTTCTGTGAATTTACACAAATAATAAATCTCTGCCACAACGACATCTACCAGGTGGAGCTTTTAATTTCCATTCTGTCTTCTTTATTCACCCTGCCCCCATTTGCTTTAACTGGGACATCCTACCTGTGTATCATCTCCACCATCCTGCGAATCCCTTCCACCACCGGAAAACAAAAGGCATTTTCTACCTCCTCCTCTCACCTCATCATGGTGAAAATTTTCTATGAGACCCTGATCATTGTGTATCTGCTACCAAAAACCAACACACTCAGAGACCTCAGTAAAGTGTTCTCTGTCTTCTACGCAATTCTGACCCCTTTTGCCAATCCCTTCATATACAGCCTGAGAAACAAAGAGGTGAAAGAGGCTCTGAGAAAAAAAAAATGCCAGTAAATGTGTATATTAATATCTCATGAGTTTTAAGCCATTCTCCTCATTTTTTTCACACCTGTCTCATTAAGTTTGCACATTTGGGGTTGAATTTACGGGCTTGTCTTTGGGTCAGTCTACCCTGCAATCAAGGGGTTTGATTTCACCTAGTGTAGGCAGGCCCCAGCAAGCTTTACTGTAGTCAGCAAGTACTGGAGCATTAAAGCTGCGGCAGCACATGCTTCAGCTGAGACTAGCCAAGCAAGTAAGTTCACAGGGTTCCAGGTGGGCTGCTACAGCCCAGGCTCAGGCACAGGCTGCTGCAGCTCCATTGCTCCGGTACCTGAGCTAGCTAGATTAAAGCTGACTCAGGTGTGTCTCTGCGAGCTGCAGTAACATCACACGATTGCAGTGCAGACATACCCCTAACTGCAACATTAGTTCAAGGCCCAACTTGAGTTTAACTCGAGCTGTGACTTTTGTCTTTTAATATATATATATATATACACACACACACACACAATAATAATAATAAAAACCAATCAATTATGTGTTTTGTTTTTTTTCACTGCACCCTCGATTTCTCAACAATTTAAGGCAGAGCAATTTTCTTGGATTGTCTTTTATATTCTGGTCAATTTGTTTCAGCAAAACTCTTAAAAGCAAGCTAATATTATTTTTAAACATTTAGATAGCTATAACATGTCTTTTTATGTTTTATTTTATTATTGTACAAACCTTCTTTACATGTGGGTTTTGTACAATATTGCTATTCCCTGGAAACTTATGTCTTCACAATTTACATTTCTGTAAGCTAGAGATGATAGTTATTTAGTTATGGAAGTTGAATAAACTACATCTTTTTAAAATGTAAAAACATGCGTACATTACTTGTAAAATTTATGATAGTATTGCTTTTAATCACTTTATTTAACTGTAACCCTGTGATTAAAATATCTTTCACTGCAAAAGGTAACCATTTTTTAAACAGGGGTGGAGGTTATGTTTCTTCAGATAACAGGGGTGAGTGGGAGATATCTTTACCTTACACGTTCCTACAGTTAGAAAAGCTTCATGACACAGGACTGTCTCTTTGTTGCAAAATATGGCTTGCCTAGTGTCATGTTTAGATGCAATAGAAACGCATGCCAACATGACTTTATTTCTAATAACAAAAATATTTTGTTGCAGAAGTTAACTGTTTCAAATAATAAGGGTGAGGGGGGCAGCACCTTACTCCTTGTTGTAATTACTCAAGCCACCTGGCTTTTGTCTTTTTAAGCTTTTATTGTAAATGGTGGGAACATTACATTCACCCTAAAATCTTCACACTTTACAAAGGATATCCTGTAAAGTGGTGTTACAAAGCTTAAATTAAAAGGCCTTCTTGCAGCTAAAGTCAATGGGTGCTAATTTCCAATAAATGTAAAGACTATCAAAATGCATTACTGTAAGTAGATGGAATAAGAGAAATTGATATAAAGGTTAGCCATAACTTTCATGAGAATCTTTCTTTCATTTTTAAAGACCAAGGGTAAAGTCATAATGTAAAAAAAGATAACATAGCTTCTGCTACAAAACTAAAAACAAATAAGGATGTTTGCTAAATTTATATAAATTTGGTAAATAAAGCTATCTACAGATATGTTCTTTTGATTGGCATTTTAAAAATTTGTTAAAACTTTACTTGATTTAACTGTGTTTTGAATTAAAAAAAGAAGAAAAAGAGTCAGGGGCTGGGGGAAAGCCTTCTAATCTCTGGTATAAAGTGTTAACTGTTTTACATAAGCTTGTTTTTCTTTTAAGTTAGCCTGTGCATGTGCTTTGTATAAAGTGTGTAAATTTAAAGCTTTTTTTACAGCAGTTTTTCTTCCAGCAAGATTTAAAAAGTAACCTAAAGGCTGCTATATTACTAAAACAACTTGTGTTATTTACAGTGTTTGACTTTTCATTCCTTTGTTTAAAGAGCTGCATTTTTTTAAACAGACCACTGGTCAAAAGCCATGCCCCTTGGGATGCTGTGATTGGGTCAGGGAAATATATTCTAGGATGTTGCTATAGAACAGTTCCTGATTGGCTCAACCAAGAGGCATAGGTTGACTCAGGCTGGCTGGCTGACCCTGGATTTGCTGGCATTTGCCTAGAAGTAGCTGCAGGGGTAAGATGCTTTTCTCTTTTCTCTGCCATGTGGTCAGTGACACAGGAGAGATAGATTAGAATAGAGATAGAGATAGATCAAAAGTGCCCAAATGACTTGGAAGCTTAACTCCCATTAATTTTCTATGGCACCTAGATTCATCGATTTTTAAGCCCAGAAAGGATCATTAGATCTTCTATTCTGACCTCCTGTATAACAGAGACCATTAAATTTCACCCAGTTGCCCCTGGAGTGCGTCTAATAACTTACGTTTGACTAAATCCTATCCTGCAGGAAAGAACCCAGTCTGATTTGGTTCTGATAGTGAATCACAATCACTGTTAAAAAGATGTGCCAAATTATTCATTTCAATTTGAGCTTCTTGCCCTTGGATCTCATTATTCCAAGGTTATGCTCCTTAGCCACTGAAGCACTTGAGAAAAAAAATCCCCACAATGAATAAAATGTAATAAACCCAGGCTGCTTGTGAGCCACCTGTGGTCAAATATTTATTGAAATTCTTTCAGTAATTTTGAATGAGTGCATTTGTGAACATTGTGTGGTTCTTTGTAGAAAAAAATGGAAAAAAAAATCACTGTATGCATCACTTGCTCTAAATTATTCTCCCATCTCTATAGATGTTAGCCTTGTTTGACCTTAGTATGAAGTTTGTATCAGCTGTGTTAACCATTTTGTGTTCTTACTTACAATGAACAATCAGATTACAGTGGAACATATTCAGGCTATTCTGGCACTGAGGCTAGCAAGTGAAAATGCTGAGACACAATGGCCCATTTATTTAATATTCAGTAGGTGGAAGGAAGCAGGGTTGTGAAGTGTTATCATCTCAAACAGCACTAGACAACTGATTTGGAAATTAACAGGCAATTAAAACTCACCATTAGGAATAACAGACCAGATTTTAACCTCCAGTTAACCTTGTGCAAATCTGGAGTAACATCATTAGCTTCAATAAAGTTACTCTATGTTTACCAATGGTGTAAATAAGATTGCAACATGGCCCAATATCTCTTGCTCTCATCGGGGCATAAATTTCCTTTCTTATTTTCTTCCCTTTGCACACACACAAAAAAATAACAGAGAGTAATCTTGCAGACACATTTGTTTGCCAGACAGCAGAAATACTGTGATTCTGCATAGTGCAAATTTCTGTGTTAGAATAGACAATTAACAAACCAACATGTTTGTATATGTATCGATCTACCTGCCTTAGGAATTTTTTCCGTACTCATTGATGGAGGCCAGCTAAATACATTGAATATTGTGACTCTGTGAGAGGGACAAAAAAAAATCAGATATACACTGCAGCTGAATTGTGAACACCCCAGGGCAGAACCAGAAATCACTCCAAGGCAAGGCCAGGTCTACACTGGGAAATTAGGTTGGTATAACTGCATTGTTCAGGCCTCGCAGTGCAGTGGTTTGGGTTACTATATACATCAGGCTTGCACAATGTGCGGCCCAGGGGGCCGCATGCGGCCTGTGTGGGCTCACTGTACAGCCCGCAGGAGATGAGTAGGTGGACTCACTCTGCGGCCCGTGGGGTGTGAGTAGGCAAGCGGCGGGTGAGGGGAGCTGAAGAGGTGGGTGGGCAGTGGCGGGGGGTAAGGCAAGTCGGAGGGAGTGGGGGCTTAGGAGGCGAGCGGGTGGGCAGTGGGAGGGGCAGGTGAGCTGGCAGCGGGGGAGAGGGGGTTGAGGAGGTGCACGGGCAGGCGGGCGGGTAGTGGCGGGGGCTGAGTAGGTGAGCTGGGGGGGTGGAGGTCTGAGGAGGCGAGTGAGGAATCAGTGGCTGACCTGTTCTACTGATCTGATCTGGCTCCCATCCCCTCTCCAAGGGGTGCAGCTGTCTGGAGGTTCCTGCCTTCCACGCCTTCCTCATTTACACCTCATTCATTCAACATGGTAATTGATTACAAAGTGGGGGGAAGATCTTATTCTACTTCTAGCAAAAAGACATTTTTCTTTTACCTTCATTATACTACCTTAGGGGCCCGCTATAACATGTTACCAAGGTTCAATACCGCTGTTTCGGTGGGGCAGCGCTGAGGAAGGAGGGTTTGTTTCCG
The DNA here is from genome assembly GCF_007399415.2 of Gopherus evgoodei. NCBI lineage: Eukaryota > Metazoa > Chordata > Testudines > Testudinidae > Gopherus > Gopherus evgoodei. Next base: position 4,877,067 of record NW_022060005.1, on the reverse strand, counting down.
TTGGGTGGGTGGTGCTGGGGGGGGAAGTATTTCAGGGGGGCTAGGCGGCCCTGGAAGGGGGAGTGTTTGGGACGAGCTGGGCAGTGCTGGAGGGGGTGTTGTTTCAGGAGGGCATAGCAGCGCCGGGGAGGCGGGTCAGCAGGGCCGGGGGGTGTTCTGCCCTCAGCTGTTTTCCTTGGAGTAATATGGCCCTCATTGCTTTACGAGTTGTGCGGGCCTGATATACACAATAATTAAAGTCCTATAAAAATGGTAACCACAATAAAGTGAGAGAAGCAGGTGGAAAAATATCCAATCTTGATATTAAAATTGTCAGTGATGCACCAAATCAAGAAAAGTCAGAGGTGATATATATATTTTTTTAATAAAACCATTATCTAGAGCCACTATTACAAACATAAAGCATCTTCTTTTAAAAACCAAACACTTTACTGTGGATGACTTGTACAATTATATTTGCATAACACCAACATGGCTCAAACCTGGGATCTCTGGATGGAAACACCTGAGCCGAAAAGACGCAGCTTTCTTGGCTAGTGGTGTAGCAGGCACATCAATCTGTAGTTGGCCTAGTCACCAGTAGCAGAGGCCAGACCATCAGCTTGAGCAGGTAGTGCTGACACTTCCAGAATTCCCCTGGCCAGAGAAGCCCATCCCGAGATCACAGACTTCGCAGTTCGGTTCTCCATACAGGCCACCACTTGCAACACTGACACCCTCGGGTTCGTCATCAGCATCAGAGATCAAACTTGGTCCTCTGGACCTTAATACATGAGCCTCTCCTGCGGGAGCTAAATAAGCCCCCTCTCTCTCCCTCTCTCAGCCAGTGCTGTAGCAGACTCATCACACTGTAGCTGGCCTAGCCACGGGTAGAGGGGGACAGAGTGTCACACTGAGCAGGCATGGCTTATACTTGAACTAAGCGGTTTCACTAGCCTACAGCCCACACCATGCACCTGACAGCATTGCTCCATGGGGCTCCTCTCCAGGCAGTGACAGCCCCGTGAGAATCTGGGACCAGGGACGTATCACAGGGTGAGGGGGAAGGGGCAGAGGGGTTACCCAGAACTCATGGGGACCATTTTCAGGAGGGGGGCAATACTCACGTGTGCAGCCGCCTTCTCCCTACAACAGTTGGTAGTCTCCACAGGCACCCTACCCACCTCACTCCCCCTCTGTGTGGTTGCATCAGCCATCAACCCCAGTTACACTCCCCTGCACAACTGCGCTGTGCTGTCCGGCTGGGAGTCTACAAGCAGGGACCTGGATCAAGGGAGTGAGAGGAGGTAGAAAATCCTGGTAGAAATCAAAACCCGGGATTTTTTGGAGTCTTTCAGTAAACAACAAGAATGAAGGGCCCTAGTTTTAAGATAGAGAGAGAGAGAGGTCAATATTTCATAATCATGACTCAAGAATTTGCATGCCTCCATTCTTAGTTGTCCAGTTTGAGACACATTAAATTGGCCCAGTTTTCAAAAGAAGGGTGCTCAGTACTTCAGGGCCCTTACGGGCATCTCAAATTTGGCATCTGAAATCACCAGTCACGTTTGACAATCTTGGCCAAAACATACACTAATTAGTGTGCAAGAGCCCCCAACCCCCTGCCACCATTAAATATTTAATAGATTCTGCAAGGACCTTGCTAGCAAAGTAATACCTTATTCCACTAGTAGCTCCATTGAAATAAACAGTGCAAAATATTATTTACTGGGAATTAAGGTATCACAGTGTGGTCCATAAATAACTCTCAGAAGATCTGAGCTTCAAACAGAAGGCTGGTCTAAAGTAAACTAAAGAAAACCTGGCAGGAGATATTTTCAAAGCTGTAAATGGGAATTTAGTGAGCAACTCTCATTGACTTATGAGGGATTTGGGCACCTGACTGCCCCTTTATGACTTTGGCATTCGTTCCCAACCATACTAAATAGTAACACTCCCATGGACTTCACTTGCACAGGATTGGAGCCCTGGGCCTTTTCATCTTCAGAGTGATCCATGCAGCTTAACTCATTGCTACTCACAAACTGCCTGGGTGGTAGGTGTTGTGTAACCCAGCATTAGGAAGGTGGAAGAAGGATGAGATGAGATAATGCAGCATTTTCTTATTTATAACTTAATTTTGTTTGAATGAAAATGAGTGGAGGGGAAACAAGGATCCACTGATCTGTGTGATGGTGTATGACAAGTTGGAATCTCTGACCTGACCTCTTCATTCAGGATGTCAGGGAGTGGGATATGGATTCTGCCATCTATCTTGCAGCTCTCTCTCTCTCCCCCTCACCCACTTCAGTTCTCTCATTAAAGAGACCTGTATTTGCCTATGAGGACACCCCAATTCTGCTCTCCCACTTGGTTCACTGTGTCGGAGATCCATTGCCAAAAGTGAACCTGATTTATGCCTTGCACGAGAAGATCAGATCTCCTTGGCAAGGAAAAGTTAATTATACATATATATATTCTTAGAAATTAAAGAAAACCAAGTTAATAGAGTTAAATTTTAGTCCTCAGAGGGGAAAAAAGGTAACAGAGGGTCAGGCTGATGAGAAGGGGGGAAAGAGGGGACAAATGGACAAGGACCCTGAGCTCACAGGCCCCCCCCGATCATCTGTAACTGGGGGGAAATGGATGGAGGTGGGGATCCAGAAACAGGATGTATGCTCAATGGGCCTGAGAGGGAAACTTCTAACCTCAGGAAATCTGCCTTTTAACCAGCTGCTCTGCTTATTGCAAAATAAGAACTCCCAACTTTAAACAGTAAACTTTAAGGGCCCAATCCATCATGCGTCCTGCTCTTCTGGATAGATTCACAGGGCTCGAGTCATGAAGAACTTAGACATTGGGATGCTGAGTGTCATTGCGCCTAACTTTTAGGCAGTTGGGAAAATCATTGCCCTTCACAAAGCCTGAGCTTGCCCCCCCCACCTGCCTACACAATGACGGATGGGAGAGAGAGATACCTAAGAAGGGGATCCACAAAAGCCAGCATGGAAGGCGCGGAGCCTCCTAAACTAGCTAGTGGGAGATGCTAAGCCAAGAAGTGCTAAGTCCCATCACTCCCAGGGAGCTCAGTGTCTAAAGCCTGATCTACACTAGGCAGGGGGGGCAGAGGATGAGGCAGCATCGATCCAAGTTGTGCATATTCAGCTACGTGAATAGTCTCACTGCTCTCATTTGTCGGAACTAGAGAGAATTGCGTGAGTGCTGACCCAGCCCAGTGTTACTGGCAGCTTGTTACAGAAAGTGAACTTCAGGGATCTAGTCCCAAGGGGAACAAAACAGCATTTAAACCATTCTCAAGAAATCAGCTTTAATCTTGGAGGCAGCTCAGGAAAGGCTCTTTGTTCCACTACCACAGATAACCCTACATACCTTGAGTGGTTTCACTGCTCCGGGTAAAGGGTCCAAGGATCACATCCATAGACTTATTGGATGTCTTGAGATGCTCTATTCCGGATGCAGATAGACTAGATAGTCTACCTACCTACTTAATGATTTGACGAAGAAAACCGAGAAAATCACAAGTCAGAATGATCTCTCCATATCTATAATCTCTGTTTAAAAGGCAGGTGAGTTAATTCATATTCTTATTCGTTTTAATCTTTCAATTTAAAGGTCCAAATTCTGCTCCACTTACGTTGGAGTAGGTCTTTCTGCAGAGTCCCACTGACTTCTGCTCACACAGTTTGTTACAACACAGAGGTCGTGGCTGGCAACCTAGCTACAATATGAATCACCCAGCTCTCCCCCTTGCTTTAAGAGTGACCAGACAGCAAGTATGAAAAATCAGACAGGGGGTGGGTGGTAATAGGACCCAAAAATCGGGACTGTCCCTATAAAATCGTGACATCTGGTCACCCTACTTGCTTGCAACAGCACTGAGAAAAATGAGATCAGTTGGTTCATGTTAACAATAGTGTGTGTTTGTGTCATAAACAGATAGCTAAGGGTTAACGTCTCTTTCACCTGGAAAGAAGTATTTGAAGCACCTGACCAGAGGACCAATCAGGAAACAGAAATCACTCTCATAGCTGAGAGAGAGGCCAACAGAAGACCAAGAACAAAGGACTCACACACAAACTTCCCTCCACCCACAGTGGAAAAAATCCTGTTTCCTGATTGGTCCTCTGGTCAGGTGCTTCAGATACTTCTTTCCAGGTGAAAGAGACGTTAACCCTTAGCTATCTGTTTATGACAGTTTGTTAGTGGGTGGTGAGATTGGGGGCAGGAGATTCTCTGGAGATGGCCCTAAGCTTTGGAGTTCACTTTGCACAGAATCTGCCTGTGACATTCAGGTTCTAGTGCAAGATTCCTTTGCTTGGGCATTAGTTTGATGAGCCGATAATGGGGAATTGATTCAGTTGCTCTCTGGCAGACATTTGGGTTTAACTATTGACTTGGTATTGCACAGAGCACTGGCTTCATTTCCATTTCCACTAAAAATCAATGTCAAAATAGCCACTCACTTCCAAGAGGGCTGGACAGATTTTCTTATGTATGAGCAGCCGGATATTCAGACTTGCAGAACACTAAGGGCTTGTCTACATCAGAAAGTTGCAGCGCTGGTGAGGGAGTTACAGCGCTGCAACTTTGAAGGTGTACACATCTGCAGGGCACCGCCAGCGCTGCAACTCCCTGTTTGCAGCGCTGGCCGTACTCCCGTTTTGTCTCGGGTGTAGAGGATCCAGCGCTGGTGATCCAGCGCTGGTAATCCAATGTAGACAGTTACCAGCGCTTTTCTTGACCTCCGTGGAAGGAGGAAGCCTCTGGTAATCAAGCTGGTTTCCTTTCCCGGTTTGCTCTCTCGGTCCCGGAGCCACCCAGCAAACCGCAGGGAAGGAGACCTGCTTGCTCGGGGTTCCGGGACCGAGAGAGCAAACCGGGAACGCCGCGGTTTGCTCTCTCGGTCCCGGAGCCAGCCAGCAAACCGCAGGGAAGGAGACCTGCTTGCTCGGGGTTCCGGGACCGAGAGAGCAAACCGGGAACGCCGCGGTTTGCTCTCTCGGTCCCGGAGCCAGCCAGCAAACCGCAGGGAAGGAGACCTGCTTGCTCGGGGTTCCGGGACCGAGAGAGCAAACCGGGAAAGGAAACCAGCTTCGCCGCGGTTTGCTCTCTCGGTCCCGGAACCCCGAGCAAGCAGGTCTCCTTCCCTGCGGTTTGCTGGCTGGCTCCGGGACCGAGAGAGCAAACCGCGGGGAAGCTGGTTTCCTTTCCCGGTTTGCTCTCTCGTCCCGGAACCCCCCTTGAAGCCGCCCAACAGCGCTGCAGTGTGGCCACATCTAACACCACTTGCAGCGCTGGTTGCTGTAAGTGTGGCCACTCTGCAGCGCTGGCCCTATACAGCTGTACTAATACAGCTGTAACAACCAGCGCTGCAAAATTTTAGATGTAGACATGGCCTAAGTCAAAAGCCCCATTAGATCAGACTTTCAAAGAAACTTTACAGATTTTTAGACGCAAAAGTCCCATTAATTTTCAATCAGACCCTTTTTCAGCATGCCTAGAGAGATTTCTGGGCACAATCCTTTATTATGATCATTATTAATTTCTCTCAGGGCTTGTCTACATCAGAAAGTTGCAGCGCTGGTGAGGGAGTTACAGCGCTGCAACTTTGAAGGTGTACACATCTGCAGGGCACCGCCAGCGCTGCAACTCCCTGTTTGCAGCGCTGGCCGTACTCCCGTTTTGTCTCGGGTGTAGAGGATCCAGCGCTGGTGATCCAGCGCTGGTAATCCAATGTAGACAGTTACCAGCGCTTTTCTTGACCTCCGTGGAAGGAGGAAGCCTCTGGTAATCAAGCTGGTTTCCTTTCCCGGTTTGCTCTCTCGGTCCCGGAGCCACCCAGCAAACCGCAGGGAAGGAGACCTGCTTGCTCGGGGTTCCGGGACCGAGAGAGCAAACCGGGAACGCCGCGGTTTGCTCTCTCGGTCCCGGAGCCAGCCAGCAAACCGCAGGGAAGGAGACCTGCTTGCTCGGGGTTCCGGGACCGAGAGAGCAAACCGGGAACGCCGCGGTTTGCTCTCTCGGTCCCGGAGCCAGCCAGCAAACCGCAGGGAAGGAGACCTGCTTGCTCGGGGTTCCGGGACCGAGAGAGCAAACCGGGAAAGGAAACCAGCTTCGCCGCGGTTTGCTCTCTCGGTCCCGGAACCCCGAGCAAGCAGGTCTCCTTCCCTGCGGTTTGCTGGCTGGCTCCGGGACCGAGAGAGCAAACCGCGGGGAAGCTGGTTTCCTTTCCCGGTTTGCTCTCTCGTCCCGGAACCCCCCTTGAAGCCGCCCAACAGCGCTGCAGTGTGGCCACATCTAACACCACTTGCAGCGCTGGTTGCTGTAAGTGTGGCCACTCTGCAGCGCTGGCCCTATACAGCTGTACTAATACAGCTGTAACAACCAGCGCTGCAAAATTTTAGATGTAGACATGGCCTCAGTATCACATTGGGTGGGTTTTAGAAAAGAAGAAAGAAATAGCTTTCACAACATACTAAATCTTTAAGCTTTAAAAGAAAAAAGCTGTTGTTTGAAATGTATCCCCACGTGTCACCAATAAATCCTGGCTGAACAGACTCTGTAGGTTTGGTAGTCAGGAGTCTTGTTAAACCATTTACAGAATTCCTGCATTTCAGGTGCTTAAATTCATTCAGGCTCCTTTGACTTTACTTCACGTTATCACAGTGCCTAAGAACATTGTCTTCTGGAGGTCACTAGCCATGATGTAATGTTCTTGAGCTGCTTGTTCATGCCCTGCTGGGGTTGTCTATGTTCTAGTTTGCCATAACTGCTCCCCTTCAAGGCAGAGTTCTTCATACTTCCCCATCTTCTCTCCTTGTTTCTTTTTTATGTTTCTGTCTAATGGTGAGGCAACATCAATTAACTTGGGCTTGTTTGCTGTTATCTACAACTATGTGTGGCCTCTTTGACCACACCAATTGGTCTGTGACAATTGCCAGATACCATAAAACTTAACCTCTTCATTCTCTAGAGCGCTTCCACTTTGGTGTTCGTAATAGTACATTGTTTGTGGCAAGCATAAATTTGTACAGAGTCCCCAGTGCAGACACTTGTCAACCTCACTGTGTCTGTTCATATATACTCTCTCAGATAGTCTCCAGCAGTTGCTCGACACATGCTCCACCACCTCTTCCTTTTTACAACACATTCTGTGGCTTGCAGAATAGTTCCATCAGTCCATTTTACTTCTTACATAATAAAGCCTTAACGACTTTCTTTGTCCCCTAATAATGAGGCTCTGTCCCTCTATATGAGAGATCCTTCTGCAAGCCATTAATTTAATAATCTTCTGTCACCAATAGATTCGATCTCTATTGACCACTGTCAATGGATTGCTTTCACTGTAAATCTTTCAAGTCTTTTATTTATTTATTTATTTGTTGGTTTGTTTATTTATTTATTTTTCAGCAATTTGTTTTCTCTTTTCTTTCATGCTTTCGTGGGTTTGGATGCAGATCAGTCATGGCTTCTTATTGTAACTGGATGATCTTTACTCAGGTTGACTCCTCATATATTGATATTATAGTCTTCATTATCAATAGCTTCTTCCACATATAGCAGAGTTTTCCTTCATCACATTGTGGGAGGTTTGTTCTGTCAATTCTTGATTGCTATGCAATACGCTAGACATCACCAGCAGTTGTCTTCTTTGGATGTCAATTTTTTTACTCTCATCTTGATTCCACTTGATTACTCCAGCACTATTCTGTACTATTGGCATGCAACACATATTAATGGCTCAGATCAGATTCTTAGACTTGAGTTTTGTCCATAGAGTAGTTCCCATACATCTGTAATATTCTTTCTTCACTTTTTCATTCAGTTTCTTATGTAGTATCTCTGAGAGTTTAGCTTATTCCAGGATATCTGTAGGAGTCAGGCAGAGATATCATGGATAGTTCCTTCATTGTAACTTGTATGTCATCAGATTGTTCCAGTCTGGCCATCTTTACAGATGCTGACACACACTTAGCAAAGCCAACCTGTAGCTTTATATCTTCAACAAACTTTCCCACACATCATCAATCTCTGTAGCTCCTCTTTGTGACTATTCCTGTGGTTTCAGCTTGCTTATGTCTAACAAATTAACTGGTTGTTGATCTTTGCTGATATGACAATCACAATTTATCTCAACAAGCATCCATGTCAGCGGCAGCATCGCTACCACAAATGGCACTGGTGCTAGGGAATACCCTTGAAATATTTCTCTTCTAATTTGGACCTCATTGATGAGTCCCTTCTAGGTAGAGTCAAGTGTTCCAGTTAAGCATAGACTGCTGTAGAAAGGAGATGATTTTTGGATGAACCTTGGACACTTTACTTGTGTGGAGAGTCCCATATTCATGGATCACTAAAGATACAAAACAAAGAATGAGACCATCTAACTTTTTCTGTGACCTTCCTGGAAAGCCTCAGTTGGTTTTTGTCCCTTTCATATTTACTGAGCTTTTTACTCAGGAGGCAGCATTTCATTGCAAGCTAGCTCTATCTAGATCTTCCTTGCCAGATTTGTTGATAGAAATTTCCATGTAGTTGGTCAGCCAACCATGTTTAGTCTACAATTCATAGATTACTGCGGCTGCTTCCTCCTCCTCCTTTTATTGTTTTGATACAAGGAATGTTGTCTCTGTTACTATCCATCTTGGAAATCTGTTCTTCAGACATTTATTAAGTTGTTCAAGCAAACAATCAGTCTGTGTTGTAAGGCATTTCAGCCAGAATACATGCATACCATCTGGTCTGGGTGCTTTCCATTTTTTATTCTTCTCGGGACTTCATCTTTTTCTTTCTTTAGTCTTTGTGCATTCCTCTGTGCTGTGGCTTTCTAATTATTTCTCACTTTTTTAATCCAGTCTGCTGTCAGATTATATTGTACATTCTCAGACCAAATTTTCTTCCAGTAGAGCTGAAACTCTCCCTTATCATTTATTGGCTCTCTAGTTTTCCTATTCTGCTTTTAACATTAATCAGATCAAAATCTCCTAGGTTCTCTGCAGTGACTCTTCTCTTGATACTAAGAACTTTGTGGGAAATCTTTTGAGTCCATGACACTAAGTGATGAGCTTCTCTTTACATTGTTCCTTCATAACTGTCACATCCTTTCATTAGCTGAAATTTCATCTCCAGGCTCTGTGCTGCTCTTTAAATGTAATATAATATAAATCAACACATCCTTCATATTTCCTGTACTTTCTTTGGGAGCCGCTGCACTCATATTTGTCCTCAATTTCTCTTCCATTTGTGTTTTCTGTTAATCCTGTATCATTTCCTTCTACCAAAATATTTGCAGGTGAGTCAGCATGACTCATCCCCCTTTTCAGACTTTCAATGTCCATTTCTGTAAATATTCCTCCTTGCAGTTAAGCTCTGCTGTTGTCCATTGAGTATATGTTCAGTCATTATTTTCTCGGTTTTTCTTTCCTTCCATTATTGGAGCATTCAATTTTCTCCAGGCTCTCTGTTCTGATTTTGATAAAATCCAACTTTAGATCATGTCTTGGTTTGCACTGAGTTCTTTTCGCTCTTTTGTTGAAAACCATCTCTGGTTTCCTTGGATAGTCTGGACAGCTGCATGATATCCACATGAGGTTACCTGCTTCCACAAAATACACCTTGTCAATGGAGGAGCCTGTCAAACAGCTAAGCTTTTGTAGGCCCCCTCTATGGCATTCAGAATAATTATCAAGTTGCCTGTATTCTCCCTATTTGGCTGAGTTGTCAGTCTATACAATATGCTGAGTCTTAAACCAGTATTTCTAGGTCTCTGGGTTTGTTTGTTTGTTTATTTATTTAATTATTTATTTATGTATTATAGAAATCCTAAATATTATAATAGGGATGAATCCAATTATTTACTATAGATATTAAATACTCTACAACAGTGGTTTTGAACCTGTGGTCTGGAGGAACGTAAACCATGTCTAAGATTTTCAAAGAGGTGAAAACCTCCATTTAAATTTTTTAGGGGTCTACAAATGAAAAAGGACAAAAACCACTGCTGTACAAAAATTACAAAATATAATAATAGACAAAGAGGTACTTATAGAATTGGCCAGATCCCCAGTGGGTGTGACTCAGCCATAGCTCCATTGGAGTAAAGGGGCAAGATCCCCAACTGGAGTAAAAACAGCTGTATTTGTGCTGATATTAGAGGGACAGATGAAAGAGTTATTAGGCCAGAGAAAAATAGCAAGTGAGCAAAGGACTTTATAGTCTGCTTGTTACGGCCCTCACCCTGGATGCAGGAGATCAAGTCCCCTTTCTTCAATGACTTTTAATATTTAACCACAGAGGAACAGATTCAACAGGAGACCCTAAGTGAGGCCTGCATCAGGCTATCCCTTAGTCATAGCTTGGCAGGGATTTTGTGAATACCTGTCTGGCCTGATTCTGCAGTTTAGGTGCTTAAAGAGGCAGTTACACAAGAGGACTTCAGCCCCTATCTGGCATATTTTGTCTCTGTACAACATACAAATTCCAACCAGTTCATTGCTGTCTATTTCTCTAAATCTTAAAATCTTAAAATCTATTCAAATATATATATTGTATAGGATAGAATAGGGCTCTCTTTGCATTCATCCAACTGAACAGATAATTACGCATGCCATTTTAGTTCACTTATGTTGTGTTATATTAAATTTATTCATTTATTGGTCTTACAGGTTACAGATTTCCCAAATAAATATCAATGGAAAATCAAACCACAGTGACCGACTGCATCAGACCTGCACCTGAATAAATAATAGGGACTGAAATATACAAACACTAAAGTTCTGCAGCCAAATTCTTAGAAACCTTCCTCTGCAATGTAGGATCAGGATTTTGGTTTGAACTGATTTTTCTTTTTAAAAAGTGCTGAGCAGATATTACCCTGTAAGAAGAGGAAACAGAAGCAAAAACTGAAAGACTGTTACTAAAACCAATGAACAGCTACAGAGACTGGAGACCTGGCAAAGCAAACAAATGAATACTGTGAGTAAATAACCTGAAAGCAAATGGGGAAGAAAACCTCATCTGGGCAATTGTGGCTCTTGGGACCAAAATCAGGTTTCTGGTACATAGCCTGGCTGAGATCATCCCTCTTCCCTGGATCCCAGACCTGGGATTCAAATGTCATTCTCTGTCTGGTCTCCTTATTTTATTCCTAGGAAAAGGATCCCCATAGGAGATGTAAGGATCCAGGACGCTAGTGTCTACAAGAAGCTTCAGCCACCTTCACAGGTAGAAGAAGTCACTGTCTTTCCTACAATGCCACTCGTTCTCTTCCTGCTCTCCAGATCTGCTCCCTCCAGCAGGACAGAGACACCCCTTAATTCCCCGAGTCCTGATTTCCTGCCATTCAAGGGGCTGTGGGTTTGCATTGCTCCCACCCCCACCACCTGAGACTTTTCCTATGGGAATCTCCCTAGAGCAGGGGAGAAATCTGTTCTTCCATTAGAACCAGTCTGCTCAGTAAATCCACCCACACTGACCTCATCTCAGCTGCTTTGTTTATCCGAGATTAATGGTATCTTTGGAAAACCCTTAGTGTGTTGGGGTGTGAAGTGGAGCAGGGGATGCAGGAGCACCAGCAGATTCCCCTGAAGAACAACACCCTGTCTTTCTCTGGTCAGTTAGAGCTCCCCATCCATTGCGGAGGTGAAGACTGGATGGGAGCTGCGGGATGACCTTGATGTGCCATGTCCTTGTGTGGATGAAGGACCTACATCACAGGGATGGCCAGCAGCAGATGTAACACATGTGTCCAGGAATGGGCTAAATAACCTACACCGAGAGGTAAGTAAAATTGTGGCCACATGTAGACATCACAGGAATTGGTGGAGATTGACCCAGGGTTCTTCAGCACAAGCCCCTCTCACTCACTGTCAACAAATCCAGCTCCAGCCACTAGACCACACCCCATTCCAGAGCCACAAAACCCAGGCGCCCTGATTTTCAGACCCGGGCCTCACATCACAAGGCCAAACCTCCTCCCATTCTGGGCGCTGTAGAAGGGACAATTGGCAAAACCCCCTCTACATTCCCTCTGTCAGAGGCTGTGGCTACGGGTTACAAGTGAATGAGCTGAGATCTCCCCTGTGGGAATCTGAGGGGCTGTACATTTGGGGTTTTGCAGGGATGGCCTCTTACAGTCATTGACGAAGTGTTCCTGGGAGGAGATTTTCCATCTCTAACAAAGGGTTTCTGTTCCCTCAGATCTCAACCGCTCAGCAGAATGTGGGATAGCCAAGTGCTGATGGGCTAGAGGGGTCCCAGGAGTCACTGTGCAGCAGGGGCAGGGTCTGCAGTCAGCTTGGGCCAAACCCTGCGTTCCAGACAACCCAGGCTGTTTCCCTGGATTGCAAAGGAGACTTTGGCTTGGGGAATAGGTGCTGGTCCCTGTGTCCACAACTGGGATGTTTTCATGAGACTACTCCATGGTCCAAGAAGCGCCATGCAAGCAAGGGGAGAATAGACATTAGAGAGCGAGGCCGGGACCTCTGCAGGGCTGCTGCAGTCAAACATCCACAGCCAGAAGAGAGACGATGGGAAACTCCCTTTGATGGCTGGCCACAGCCTTAGCAGCTGTCTCAGAAAGCTCTGCTCATGCTCCAGCAACAGAGGCAGGACAGAGAGCCACACAGGGAGGCCCTGTGTTGCAATTAGCAAGTCACATTTTTTCCAGTGGATTATGCTGCCCTGACCATCTATTTCCTGCAATGTGCACATCCAGCCTCCCTGGCTGACCTCCATAGGAGTTAGGTTCTACATGCCCACAGGACAGGATTGGCCTTACCATGAGGCGAACTGAGGCGGCTGCTGCAGGTGCCATACTGTGGGAGGATGCGACTAGGACCCAAAGTGTAGAAAATTGTGTCTGATACTAGTGCATATGTTTTCTCTCCGCTCAAGATGCACAGAGATGGTGGAGTGCTGTGCTGCAGGAAGGAGGACACAAGAGACATAACAGGCAGGCAGGAAAAAAGGTGAGAGGGAATAACAGAAAGCAACAGGAGCTGCAGGGAGAGAGAAGAGGAGGAGCCTCTTGTGTACCTCTTGAGCATCCGCAGGAGCCTGGACTGATTCACACCAGCTTGTCAGGGAGCTTTCTATTTCCTGCTGCTTCCCTGAACCCGCTTGAGGAGAACAGGCAGTCAACTGAAGTAGTAGGAGCCAGTTAGGCCCTTAAGGTGCTGATATCTTCCCTCACTTAGACTCTGCTACCAGCCTGCTTATTTGTCCCCTTCAATGGAGTGTTGAGAGCCACTCTAGCTGGCACAGAACAGCAGCCATGAGTGAAAGAAGAAAATGCCCCTTAGGGCAGCATTCAGAAAAAGAAAGCAAGCAAAGGAAGCTTTTCTATCGAAGCAGGAAGGAGCTCTCCTGAAATACATAGACACAAATGTTCACGCTGAGCCTTCCGGCCCCAGTGAGGATGTGAATGGTGAGAGGTGACTAACTGATCTTCCAGTTAGTCAGAGAGTAGGTGACCTGGCAGCTACTGCAGCATCCATATCTCCATCTCAAATGGATGGAACCATGCACATTCCTGAAGAAAAGTGTAGCTCATTGAAGAGTGTGGTGGAGGCACAAGGAACAGCTGCTGCGGAGTTTAGTTCCTTAAGTCTAGATGATCCAGGACTGTGGACTCACTTGAGAAGTAGCCTGAGGGACTTCCTTGTACTGCATGGGCCACAGGGAGTGAAAAACTTCATGTTCCCCAAAGACAATGAAAATAGAAGTTTCCATCCAACACATTCCTGGTGTGAAATCCCCAATGGTGACAAAGTGGAAAGGCCATAGCTTAGGTACTCAAAAACCCAGAATGCTGCATATTGGTTTTGTTGCAAACTCCTCCAGTCTAATGTTCCAGCCACATTGAGTTCTACAGGAACAAAGGACTGGAAAAGTCTGGCTAGAATGTGGCATGCCATGAGAAGGCAGGTAGTCACCAGAGAGCATTCCATAGGTGGAAAGAGCTTGAGATGAGCCTAAGGTTAAAGTCCACCATAGATGACGAGCATCAAGAGAAGATTGCATCAGAGTTCTGAAAAGGCTCTTTGCCATTGTGAGAGTGCTTGCTACCCAATACCTAGCACTGCGTGGCACTTCAGATCAGCTGCATGTGGCAAACGTTGGAAACTTCTGCATAAACATCCTCACCACACCAAGTTCCCCAGCCCACCACCCTTTCTTTAATCATCATAATAATTCATAATTAATAAATGACTATTCCTCAAAAGAAAGAAAGAATGTCCTAGTTCTTACATCTTCTGCTTTCTTTGTATGTGTCAGTCTTCCTTAGATTATAGGGGCTTTGTATCAGGGAGTGTCCTTACTTTCTCGGTCTTGTAAAGTGCACACTAGTGACACTGACCAGATAAATAATAGACACATCACACACACACAAATAACCAAGCCCTTTTTCATGAAGACTGTTCTCCTTAGTAAAGTAAGCTATAAACATTAGAAAATGCCCAGAGGACTAAAAGGCTGCAAAGTGAAGCACACTCAGGTTAGGAAACACCAGAATGAGCATTGGCTGTGTGAGTTAACTCTGCAGTAAATGAGGCAGGGATCCTACAGGCAACAGGCTCCTTCAATACACAGCCCCAGAGCAGAAAACCCTGTACGCTGAATAAGGAAGGGGTCCCCTGGAAAATAATACTATGGGATCATGTCAATAAAGTCTGCATCATCCTGCAAATGCATAAAAGGACTGAACTGAGGGTGCCTGGGCAACAAGTCTTTGGACATTTGCTAACCTGAGATTGCTTCACTTTGTAACATTTCCATCCTGTTTAAAAACCTTGAGTTTGTATTTCCTAATGATTTTATTGATGAAAGCAAACGTGAGTAACATTAAATGAAGGGTTTTTTTTGTTAATTTCTTCGGGTTTTTTTAATAGAAAGAAAATCTTTTTTTTGTGTGTTGTGTAACGGGGTGACCCCCTGCTCCAGGCTGGAAGGGGTTAGAAAAGCCCTGCAGAGGGCTGGGGCTGGACAAGGTAAAACTCTGGCTGATTGGGGGAAGTGACTGCATCTGGGGCCACGTCCCAAACTGAGCAACAGGGCCTTATAACAAGGCCAGGGAAGCCAGAAGGATCAGTCTCTCTCTATCTGTAGAGGGAGAAGGGCGTGGTCCCAGGGAGCTAGAGACAGGGTACCTGAGTGGAGCAGGGTTGGGGAAAGGCAGAGAAGCTGGGGCGCTCCAGCCTGGAAAGCCCCAGGCTGCGGCCTAGCAGAAGGCCAAAGTGTCCTGGGGGTTGCAGAGGGCAGCCCAGGGTAGGCCAAGGCAGCAGGTCCAAACCCTCCTTGCCAGTGATGAGTGGCTGATACTGCAGCCTGCCCCAGGGTGTGGGGGCTAGATGATGACTGGCAGTAGCCTGATAGTGAGGGGTGGTGGACATAGTGGGTGGACGGTTACCCTGAGACTGAGGGGTTACTGCCAGGGGGCAGCACCCCCGCTAAAGGGGCACCGGGTCCAGGGAAGGGCACGGGAGCTAGAGGACAGGTGGATCATTGGCTTGCAGAGGGTGCTCTGGAGCTGGAATGTGCTAATTCCCAGAAGTCACCAGCAGGAGGCGCTGCGGGGGTGAGTCTGCACCTCTACAAGCTGTTTAAATAACCAAGCTCTTACTCATGCGTTGGTTCAGTCTATATTTTATTGCCATTGTTATCTTGGTGAAAATCCCTGTTTCACCACTCAGTGCTGTGCTGCTCAGAGTATTGATAGTCATTAAATTAAAGTGCATTAAAACAAAACTCATTTTATGCAACTTCAGGGTCAGTGAAAGTTCTCAGCTATAACCTTGAATGTGCAAGAAGCAGAGAAACTATATGCAAGAAAAAGAGCTGGAATTTTGCATCTTGTTTTCACCTAGGCCTTACTGAGGACAGTAGCAAACACCTGCCCTTTGCGAAGGAACACAGCACGGTACCGCAGCATAAACCCCAGTGAGCACAGCAGGGGCTGTCCTGGTTATCCAGCTCTGGCCCTGTTTCATTACAAACTTCCTGTCTGTGATGATGATCTGGTAACAAGGGGGCAACCAGTTGTCAAAAGCAGCTGTCGCCATGGCAGCCAGGGTGCTAGTCATTCACCCAAGTATGAAAATGAACCAGAGGGAGGGAGTGCTGAATGGTGGGTTATCTCTGATGTCACAAGGCTACTGCTCAGGCAGCACCAGTGGGCAGCAAATGTGTGGTGTGTATGTGTGTTTAGGGGTGGAGGGAGGCTTTGACAGTGCTCCTGTTTTCACAAATTTCCTATGGAAGCCAACAACAAAGCTACCCAGAATACACATTAATGATGATTCCACCCACATGATAATTAGTCACTGAAATTTGATATAAATCCTTCATGGCATGTTTAGAAACAAGGGTTCCAAAAAAGGAGAGGCCTTGTACAACAGGAAGTGTTGATGCTCTGGTGTATTTGTGGTTGTGTTAAAATTGAATACTGTGACTTCAAGCGTTGGGCAGGGTTCCTGGGAGTGCTTGCATGCTAGGGAGCTCGGTAGGGCAGCACACAATCGGGGCGTAGCAGCAGTCAGTCAGCAGATACCCAGTGAGCTGTGCCTCTCTGTTGTAGACAGTAGCCTGCGTTCTCGCCTTCTGATTTTTGGCTTCTTATGTGTGATTGTTCTGGCTCCTAAGAAACAAATTAGCGAGACTTTGTGAACGTCCAGCAAGAGTATTTTATATATTCTCTAACTTGTCTGCTTGTGTGCCACAAAACATGAAAGGCACAATCTCATCCACAATAAAATAAACTTATGAAGCCAAATGTCCTTTTGAAACAAAAAATGGAACCATTTCATTCTGGTAAGGTTGATCTTACTGAAGCACTTCACTTCCCCTTTCCCTTTCACAGAGAGGGGCCTAAATTAAATTTCCCTACAACCATGATTGGAATAGTGAAGCAAAGCCTCGCTAGAAGCCAAGCAGCTCAGAAAGAATGGGATGATCACAATCCAGTAGTACCCTGTTTATCTGACCCTCTCTTATCCGGTTCTCCGGAATTAACCCAACAACCAGCGAACAGAAGTCCAGAAGTGGACAATCTCTCCTATGGTCCCTAGATGGCGATGCAGCCTGGCACTTTCCCATTCATCTGTTTATCTGACATTTTGGTTAACCAATCTCGCCCTGGTCCAAACTCGATGGGATAATGAGGGTTCTGCTCTCCTTGTGAGCGATCATTTGATGCAGGAGATCTGCTGCTGGTGTTATTCCTCATGGAAAAGTACAAATTGCAAAACTGATGGGAAACCTTCTCAGCTGGTAGGAAGGGGTCATGCTGTTACCTGCAATGTACATAGGCCCCGCAGCAGGAATGCACCTTGGACTGTGCATATAAACAAGTTAAAAGTGCATCACAACAATGAAGCCGTTGTCAAGATGATATTCTGTGCAGAGGATTGTAAGACAGCCCCTGTTCCTGATCTGAGGCCTGAATGCCATAGGGATATCCCACTCGAGAGCTTTGAGGTGTGTGAAGAGGTCACTCTAACTGTAAAGACAGTGGTCATGGCTGTGCTGCAAAGTCACTGGCAGGTATTGTCAAGCAGGCCAGGCTAGGCTCACAAAAGTTGCCTAAGATGAACGCTGTGGGATCACAACCTGTACCCAGCAAAGCATCCCACAGAAATGGTACATTGCGGCAGGAAGTTCATAAGGAGATGCCAAGCCTGCTGGAGAGGGAATAATTAAAGAGTCAAACAGTCCCTGGGTTGAGGAGGTTGTTTTCCTGATGTTTACAGGGAGTCCTCCCGAGTGTGGGGGGCAGAATGGGAGGAAGCATGAAGGGGCTTGTTTGAAGATTTAACAAGGGAGTGATGGTGGTTAGCATCGTGGGCCATGTAACTGCACACACTCTGCAGCCTTAGCCCAGGGGTAGGCAAACTGCCCTGTCTGCAGGCACTGCCCCTGAAGCTCCGATTGGCTTTAGTTCCCAGCCAATGGGAGTTGCAGGGGCGGTGCTTGGGGCACGGGCAAAGGGAAAGCCAGGAGGCTCCACACAATGCATAGTAGCCGGATTGGGGATTTGCTGCTGCTTCTGCGAGCCACATGGAGACATGGCACTCACTTTTTTGATGCTCTTATCTGGACTTTCTGCAATTGGGCCACATCTTTCCTGAAAAGCGCTGCCCAGAACTGGACACAAGACTCCAGTTGAGGCCTAATCAGTGCGGAGTAGAGCAGAAGAATCACTTCTTGTCTCTTGCTTACAACGCTCCTTCTCTTACCTCCATATTACAAGTGGCAAACAGAGGCAAAGGGAGACTAAACCCTGGTTTTTTAAAGGTATTTAGGCCACATAAATCCCATTGATTTCAATGGGAATTAGGAACTGAAAGCCCGTTAAAAAATCTGGCCTTAAACAATTTGCTAAAGGTCGCAAAGTCAGTCTGCAGTGGAGGCGGAGTTTAAACTCGGACCCCTCAAGTCTTAGGAGGTCATCTAGTTTAACCCCTTGCTCAAAACAAGGCTAATCCCCAGACAGAGTTTTGCCCCAAAGGGTCTCCTCAAGGATTGAGCTCACAATCCTGGATTTAGCACACCAATGCTCAAACTACTGAGCTATCTCTCCCTCCTAAGAAGTCACTGGTGCAGTCCAGAAGTGAACCCAGTTCACCTGTATCTCAGTCCACTGGTTAGGACACTATCCTTGCATGTGGGGGATCATGGTTCTCTTCCCCTCTCTACCTGGGGGAGGAGGCAGAGTTGTGAAGTGAGTTGTCCCATCTCTGAGGAAAGTTCCTTAATATCTAGGCTATAAGCTATTGTGGAGTATTGAAGCTTTTCCACAACGTATAAATAAATAATTATACACACACCCACACCCACATATACACATTCTCAATGGACCAATGAGTTGAACCTACCAAAGAAGTCCCCTAACACTGAGCTACAGTGTAATTTTATCCCAATGACTAGCCAAGAATTTTATATAAGTGGAATAGCTTCAATGGGAAAGCTTGAGAAAATTCCACACCTGTGTACCTATATACTGGTGCTTAGGGCCTTCAGCTGGGAGGTCAAAGTTTCAGTCCCTGCTCTACAGGAGGTAGAATGGGGAATTGAACCCAGGTCTTCCAGAACACCAATAAGGAACACTGGGCTAATGGTTGGAAGAAGGGACACCACCTCCTCTTTCAGGCAACTTGGTCAACCAAGGCCCATTTACTTGTGCTCTAAATATTTAGGCACTTCTAGAAATGCCACCTGCAGTTTCCATTTCATTAGGAAAAGTGCTGTAGTTTGAAAAAGGAGAAATATCCGTGGTGCTCTATCAGGAAACTTGACTTTGTTCTTCCCTGTTTCGTTGTTCGCCTTAAGGTCTGCCTGAGAAGAGTGCAATTATGATTTGTGTATGTAAAGCAATGGAGGCTGGGATTTTCAAAGGAGCCTAAGGGAGTTAAGCACCCAACATGCATTGAAATGCAATTTTCACTCAGTCAGCGGGAGTTTTGCGGGGAGTAAGGTCTGAGTAAAAGTTGAGATCAAACCTAAGGATTTGAATATTAAAAATGTACATTGGATAGGAATCTTGCTCATGCAGGCTTGTCAGTCAAGGAAAAAACCAGTATCTATTGTCTAGCACAGCTGATCTCAAACAATGATGCACAGTCCTCCAAAGGTCTGTGGGCCATATTTTTAAAGGTCTTTAGGTGACTGAAGACACAGCTAAGTACCTAGGAGTACCTAGCTCCCATTGACTTCAAAGGGAGTTATGTAACTGGATGCTTTTGCAAATCCCAGTAGGCATCTATCTTTGGAAATCTGGTGATCTGGTAATCTTCCTTCTGGCCTGGAGAGAGGAATACTTTCAAACCAAGAACTGGGGAGACTGAAGTATTGGAAGAAGAGGTACAGAACTGGAAGAACTTGGAAGACCACTGGCT
The DNA here is from genome assembly GCF_007399415.2 of Gopherus evgoodei. Lineage (NCBI taxonomy): Eukaryota > Metazoa > Chordata > Testudines > Testudinidae > Gopherus > Gopherus evgoodei. Next base: position 4,857,175 of record NW_022060005.1, on the reverse strand, counting down.
CAGAGGGAGGAAGGCATGATTATATTTGAGAGAACTTTACAGAGCGCAAAGCAAAGAACTTAAAGAGAATATTTAAAGTCTGAATCTAAGAGAGACAAGCTGGATGTGATTCTACATTTTCAATGGACATTAGCTCCAAAATCCCTTTGACCTTGGGCTCCTTGAAAAATCTCAGCCTGCGTATATATAGGTAGGTGGTTAGATATCAAGAGGGTGCTCGTAGGATCTATGCTATGTCCCAACTTTTAAACAGTTCCTTAGAGAAACCCTTTCAGTGTGCCAGACCCCCACAGGGTCCCACTTTTCTTTAAATCCTTGTGGCCTTTCACACCCTGAGATCTGCACAGCAAGTCCTTCTGTTGGCATAGAGAAGCACAGCCTGCAGTCTATCCTGGTCCAGCCAGGGTGCCACCCAGCCAAGCTGCCGTGGAATCCATTTTTGTCTCTCTCCCTCTGTTAGTCCTAGGTGAGGGCTGCAGAGCTGCCCTTAAACCATCCACCTGACACCTCTTGACCCATCCTCCTCCTCCTCCTCCTGCAGATCCATGCTGAGTTCACATATTCCGCTTGCTAGAGTTGCCCATGGGCAGGCGTCAGTTATTCAAGCCTTGAGGCTCCCATTGTCTTTCTGGATTTTCCACTGAAATGGGTCAGTTCCAGATAGTCCTTAGTGACCCATTCCTACCCGCACCAAACAGTGACGTGACACACCCACACACCATGTTTTCTGCTCAGCCCCTAGGCGATTTTAACCCTTTGCATCCACTGGGTAGCAATCCCTAGTCACATAACTATCTTGCATGTCTTTCATTACATTATTTCAGAAAATTCCCACTTAATCACACAAACTCTGACTGGACCCTTGGAATATACCCAAATCACTCTACATGACCTGTCCAGTGTATCCTGTTCTGTAGGTTGTGTATTAATTATATTGATCACTTGAGAATTCCTAGTTCTTTCTTTGAGGGTTGATAGGTTCTTGTCCTATAACCAGTATTATTAAATTTACTATATGGTTGTGAACCCCGATGTGCACAGTTGTAACAGTCACACTATAGGAACTCTTCTATATTTACAAATAGTTCATTATTATATTTAGCAAAGTCACAAACACTATAATTTAGTAAGGCAGATAGAGAGACTACAGAATGTACATCTGCACATCCATATTCTCACACCATCCCTTGCAAACAACCTGAAATATTAGCCATTATCTTCATTCTCATCAGCAGTGGCCATCATTCTGGCTCCTCCCAAGGGATAGATCTCTCTCTCCTACCATCCACAGACTGGGATGCAACTTCTATAATATGTTATGCCAGAGGTTCTGAAACTGAGGGTCATGATCCCCCCCCCCAACTCCCAGGCTCTCATGTAGTTATTACATATGTCACAAGCTGACAGCCTCCACCCTCAAATGCCACTCCACCTCCAGGATTTATAATAGTGTTAAATTTTTTTTTTAAATTGTGTTTTAATTTATAACGGGGCAGGGGTCACACTCAGAGGCTTGCTATGTGAAAGGGATCACCAATACAAAAGTTTGAGGACCACTGTGTTACATTGACACCACTATATCTAATGCATATTCAGTAGGGCCCCCCTTCCCTGTATTTGTATTTCCTCATCCTACTAATATTGAGGTGTCTTTCTTCTATAGGTTACTGTATTAATACATGTAACGACCATTTCAGCTCATGACCAAACCCATCACCCCTTGCTTAAGCAGATTTGCAGTTATTACTTGCATGTTCCTTGTGGCAACACTTACTGGATCATTCTAACTCTTGCCATTGAGCAATCTCTTCTTCCTTCCCAAAATCTAAAGGTAACGGTTGCTCTGTGGCAAGGGTTACAGCCTACT